>NW_007726201.1:771658-788174 GCF_000696425.1 Galeopterus variegatus
GAAAGCATTCAGTGACTTACTATAAAGTATGATTTTAGCTGCATATTTTTCATAGCTTCCCTTTTAGGTGAGAAAATTTTCTCTATTCCTAGTTTTCTGAGAGTTTTTATTAGGCATGTATGTTAGAGTTTGTCAGATGCTTTTATTCATGGATTGGGGTGGTCTTTTAAAAAAATTCTGTTAATATGGTTAATCACAGTGATTGATTTTCAAACATTAAACCAGCCTTTAGTTCCTAGGATGTATTCTTTTTAACATATTATTGAACTTGATTTTATAAAATCTTAAGAATTTTGCATTAGTCTTCATGAGAAATACTGGCAGTAGTTTTCTTTGCTTTATACCCTTATCTCGTTTTAGTGTCAGGGCGATGCTGGACTCATAGAATGACTTGGAGAGTATTTCATCTTCATAAAGATTGGAAGATTTTGTAGGGAATTAGTATTTTATTTTTATTAAGTATCTAGTAAAATTCCCCAGTGGAATTTTAAACTTAAAAAACTCTAAACTCTTGGCTCAAACTCTAAAATGCTTGGCTTAGAGTTCTCTTTGTGGGAAGGCTTTTAATTACAAATTTAAGTGCTTTAATAAATATAGGGCTATTGTGGTTATCTATTTTTCTTGAGTGAGCTTTATTTAGTAGTATTTGTCTTTCAAGGAGCATGTCAAGTTGATTTCCGCTTGGCTTAGAGTTCTCTTTGTCGGAAGGCTTTTAATTACAAATTTAAGTGCTTTAATAAATATAGGGCTATTGTGGTTATCTACTTTTCTTGAGTGAGCTTTATTTAGTAGTATTTGTCTTTCAAGGAGCATGTCAAGTTGATTTCAATAGTCAAAAATTGGCACGAAGTTGTTCCAACATCTCCTAATTTCCCTTTTAATATCTGTACAATCTGTAATGAAATCCTATCTCTCAATCCTATTAGTAATTTTTGTCTTCTCTCTTTTTCTCCTGATTAATTTGGACAGAGGTTCAACAATTTTTATGGATTTTCTCATAGATAACTATTATGATACTGAAATGCCCTCTTGATTCCCCCATTTTTTACTGTAATTCTAGTTCCCATATCTGGAGTCCCCATACTACAAAGGAATGGATTTTTCTCAAGTATAAAATCCAAACTCAAGGTGCCATGTAAGACCTCCTCTAACATTCTGCAATTATTTATGCTCTGGTCATAATCTACTACTTGTAATTTTCTTATTACACCAGGAATTTAATTTCTTCATGTTTTTGCACATGCTGTTTCCATTGCTGAAAACACTCTTCACCTCTTTCTTCTTTCCCTAGATCCTGGTCATTCTTTAAGATTCAGTTTAAGAATAACTTTTTTCTAAAATGACTTCTTTGGCTACCCCCCACCTGGATGGGGCTTTCCACTCAGTGTTTCCACAGCATCTTGTCTTTTGCTTTATCAAATTTGTATTATTGGTATTCTGTCTACTTGCATGTCTCCTCAATTAGACTGTAAACTCCTAAGTGCAGAAACAAGTGCCTTGCTCATCTCTGTATCCCCCGCTTCTCAGGTCAATGACTGTCACGGAGTTGGAGGTCAATAATGAGCCAATATTGGTAAGTGTTGTTTAGTCTGTTGGTTCTCAAAGTGTGGTCTCTGGATCAGCAGCATCAGCATTACCTGGGAACTTGTTAGAGACATAAATTCTTATTTCCCATTCGTCTTTACTGAATCAGAAACTCTGGAAGTGAGACTCAGCGATTGATGGTTTACAAAACCTTCCAGGTGATTCTGTTGCCTCCTAGAGCTTCAGAATCATTGGTTGAGTATCTGAGAAATGCCTGTGGAGTTAGCAAGACCTGGTGTGAATCCTGGCTCTGTCACTTTCAAACTCTTTGACCTGGAATAACTTACTTAATATTTTTAAAGCCTCAGGTCCCTCATATATAAAAAGTGGACAGGAGGAGCTTTTCATAGGACTGTTTAAGGTTTAACTGATATAATTTAGGTAAGGCCTCTAGTGTAATAACTGAGCCATGATATATGTTTGATAAATAATAATTATGAACAATAGTTAATAATGTTACTAATAATATAATAATTTCTACTTAATGGAAATGGAAGACTTCTGCTTATAGAAGTCTCATTGGATGTTATTTTGATTATAAATGGAGAGAAAAAAGTTACAGGGGAGTAACTTCTTAGATCATTCTTGAATCAAAATAGCCTAAGAAATAGTAAGCAGAATTAAGAAGGAAAAGAAAAGGAAGAAGAAAAGAGAGTGAGAAGATAGATTTATTACAGGAGGAGAAAAATTTGATGAAATTATTTGAATATGTGGTACCCATGTTTTGCAATAAAATTCACAATTACAAGTTTTTTTCTTGGTTGAGAATAGAGACTCAGTCATATTTAAAGTTGGAGTGGTACTCAAATTTGAAAATTACCCTCTTTCAGTTATAATACTGTTATTGGGCACCAACCATAGAATAGGTATGTTGCTAGATACTAGGCTACAGATATAAAAGACAGAATATTTTCTACCTAAACTAAGCTCACAGTCTAGTGGTACTTACCAGACCAAGGTGAAGTCTAAAATGGATTAAGCAGATAATTTTCTTAGGATTCTAAGTAATTTATAATGGGATGGGTATAATAACGTATAATGGGAGGAAAACATAGCTGGCACCTGAGATGGCCCTCAGTGTTTGGTGTATCTTTAAACAAAAAGAAAGAGACATCCTTCAGCATCAGCAGTCTTTAAGTGGATATTTCTGCTGGAATCTGTGGCCCTGATTGTGTTGACATTTTCACCAATCCAAATCCATATATACTTCCAGACACACACCAACAAGATGGTAAAAAGCTGTTTATTATTTTGGTTTGGCATGGTAGCATTTTAAATTTGGATGAATGTTCTAAACATGTGTTGGTTATCTATATAATCAAGGCAGTTGCCAAGTGTGGGGAATACCAAAGATGCTGTGTATGCATCTATCTCAGTAGACATTGAACTCCTTCAGGACAAGGGTTACATTTTATTATAGATAGATACATTTTATGATGGATAGATGCATATACAGCATCGATCCCAGTATATCTTTATAGCTGTTTATAGTTGACAAAACACTTTCATAGAAATGACCTTAACTGGTTTTCACAGTAGTCTAATGATGTAAGGAGAGTTGGTATTATTGGCTTATTCTACAGATGGACAAATAGAGCACAAAAATGCCTATTATTTGTCTGGAGACTTATGCTGTGTTAACTCCATCCTCTATCTTACAGACCATATGCAATCAATCACCAAGTTTTGTTGGTTCTACCACCTAAATGTCTCTGTAATTTTTGCTTCCCTCACTATTTCCACCACCACTGTCTTAGTTGAAATAAGTTCATCTTTTCTTGCCCGGGCTATTTCAATAACCTCCTAATTGGTCTCCTTGCCTGCAATTTCTACCCACTCCAATCTGCCGCTAGAATTATCTTTCAAAAACAGAAATGATCATGCCAGTCAGCTGAAAAACCCTTACTGGCTCCCCATCAAGATAAGCTACCCCAATAAGTCTTTCAAACTTCACCTCTCGATGTCCATCAACCCTACCCCCAGTTGGATACACACAGACCAGAAGCTCCAGATGCTCCAGCTACACTGAACTTATATTCTTTCAAGCCTCCATATCTCTGTCTGATGAACTTTGTAAACTTTAAAACCAAGCTTAAACGTGACCAGTTCTGTGAAACCTTCATGACCATGGTGGTCTTGTTTGTTCCTGACCTTGTGATCCTGGACACCTTTGTATTTTCTGTTATACCATTTATTACAATGCAGTAGAACTACTATGTAACAAACTCCTTTCTCCTGAGTGCTATGATGAAAACCTTCCAGAGGGTTTTTATTATCTTTGAGGGAATTCTGGAGACTCTCGTGCTAATGGGGAAGACCCTTGCTGGAGCTGCCAGTTTGGCTAATAAGATGACCAATTAAATTTGAATTTCAGATAAATAATGAATGATTGCTTAGTATGAGTGTCTCCTAAATATTGCCAAGACATACTGACATTTTTAAAATCTGAAATTCAAATTTAAATAGCCATCCTATTTTTTTTGGTGCTAAATCTGGGAAACCTAATCCTTGTGGACCTAAAATCCAGCTTCTGTACTCCCTGGCAGTTAAACACGGCCACATTTGCAATGTCTAGTAAAAACCAAAGCTGAAATTCTTGCCCCACCTTCATGGAGCTTCTGGTTTAGAAGTCACAAAAACTATTTTTAGAATCAATATTTAACACTCAAAGGCTATGTGCTTTTGATAAGCATTGAGATGGTAAACTACGTGTCTAAGAGCATATCAAGTACTCATCATATGGGAGAAAATAAATCCAAAAGTTTTTCTAGTTGCCTGTTGATAAGAATATATTGAAGAGTCCAGAAAGCTTAGTCAAAAATGGCTTGGTTGCACTTTTAATCAAACAACCACAATATTGAGATCAATGTAACCTTGGTCAAATTGCTTAACTATTCTGTACTCTCTTTTAAAGTGTGCCTGGGGGAGAGAGTGAGGCGGGGCTAGGAGGGTAACCAAACTCTCTTGTCTATGAAATGACTGTCAAGCTTAAATGTGTACCTTCATAATATGCATTCAGATGAGGGCAGAGGCAAAAGTCAGGTCAGGAGCATTAATTACCAAGTTTTCAGTTCTTGTTGCAGAATGCACAAACCTGGACTTGGAGCCAGGCAACTGCAAAAATGATTCCAGATCTGCATGGTAACAATTTAGACTGACTTCCACTCCTGCCTGAAATTTAGCAGCAGAGGAAGTTCTTTCCCTGGCGGTCTGCCTACACCCTGCCTCCCCCATCCTTTAGTCCCTCAGGCTGCTCACTCCCCACATCTGTTTCCAAGCCATAGAGTGCAGGGTCACAGCATGGCGCAATACGCAGCATTAGCAGGCAGCATGAATCAGTGGTAAACCTTTCATTTTAATTCCTTGCCTCTCCTAGAGAGGAAGTGTGGTCTAGTGGTTAACCCACTAAAAAAGCAGCTAGAAGGCAAAATTCCTGGTCTTCCCTGTGCCCCTGTTCTATTCTTGTTGGGACAGCACCGTGTGCATCAAACACATTTTTTTCCAACTTTGCTCTACCATGGTATTCCCTGAACTGTCTTGATCATAAGACTCACTTGGAAAACTGGTTAAATCATTCCTGAGTCCCATTCCAGAATCTCCCAAGAAAAGGCCTAGGAATCTCTATTGTTAACAAATACTACAGACAAGTCTTTATAATCAGACTCAGCTCAACTGTCTGCTGGTTACATATCACACAAATGAGAAGAGAACATTAAAGGAAACATAGAAAGAAGGCTGCAGTGAAAAGAGCATGTCTACCTTAGGGTGTGCTTTTACAAGCTCATGTGAAAAAGGCAAAGCAGTAGGAATAAAGAGATCTGGATTCTGGTTCTGGCTCTGTGTACCTGGAGCTGTGAGCGCTTGGGCAGGTCAGCGAAACTCTCCCGAGCGCATTTTCATCATTTTAAAAATAAAAGTGATTAGATCATCTCTTTCAGTTCTGTAATTCAATGAATTATTTCTGTGATTTCACAGAAATGCCAAGATGGACTCAGAAAATCTCTTTTCCTGAAAATGACGGTGGGTACAGTCACAGAGGTGCAGGGAGATTTGGGGCGCGGCTGCGAGGAGGTCTCCCCACCCCACCTTCTCTCTTGAGGCTCTGCAGCTGGCCTACTTATGCAAAGGCTTGGGCGCCTCTTCCCTTTTTAAAAGCTTTTCTGACTCGTACATTCCCCTGAGGAGCAGAGATTCATCGTTTTGCGGAGAACTGGTGCATGCTTTCCTGAAAGGAAGAAAGGAGGGAGGCAAGGGAGGGCCCGGGTGGATTAATGAGTGGGCTAAGATTGGTTGCCAAAGAAATGAGTCTCCATGTATGATAAATATATACCCATCACACTGTTGGCTCTGAATGTGCCCCCCAAGTCCTTTGTCCCACTTCCACAATGCCTCGAAGTGTGTACTTGTTAGTGGACTGCACATCCGCCTACTCATCTGTCTCTGAAGCATTTGGGCATTTTTCCACCCCAGAACAAGTGGGGGTGAGTTAGGAGAAGGAGGAGTGAGTCATGATTGTAGGAAAAGGATGTCTTACAAAGCCGACGCAGAACTAGCTTCCTAGAAACTTCATGACAGGTCCCATAAAGCCCACGTTTGGTTCTAATTATAACATGCCCACATTTGAACATTTTTACAGTTTTCCCATGGTAACAACAGGGTTTCTGAGGAAGAGGACTTTGACTCAAATGTGCTCTATATGTCTAATAGTGGGAGCTGGTTGGATTTTAAAAAGACAAAAACCAGTTATTTTTGCTATTTTACGAAGGAGATATCACTGGCTTGTCTATGCCTATTAACCCATCTGTACACTGGGGTTAAGCACATTATAGTACATAAAAAGGCCAAAATGAGCTATATAAAATTAAAAAGATTTTTTTAAAGGCCAAGATGAGCAACGTGAACAAAATCAGAAAAAATAGAAATCTTAAAAGAGTGGAATGTGTTTTTCCCCTCACTTAAGACAAAATGGCAAGCTTAGAAAAACAAAAACACAAACAAGGATTTATTTAAAAACCAACTTTGAAAGGATGCTATGAGCCATTTAGTTATAGCTCCATTGTCTACACTTTCTGAGCCTATTAAGCAATGATTGCTCTTCGTGAAGATGATCATAAAGCACAACACACATCTTTGAAAAGTCAAATTATGTTCAGGCATGATTTTAGTACCATGCGTTATTTTATTTTATTTTTTAAAAAACTTTGAAGATTGCTAATTCTGGGAAAGTTATTAATGATAACTTTTAATGATATCCCAGCTCATCATTTTAGGTCAATGAAAATTTTATTTTTATTGATCCATTCTTTCCCACTTTTCATTATTTAGATACCAGAGATACTAGCCAGAACCTGGGAGGCTGGAGAGAAAACTCTTTCTTTCTTTAGTATAAGGGATTCCAGGTTGGAACAATTGGATCTAGCAGGGAAGAGGGATTTCCCAGGCAACCCTGGAGACGGAGTTGAGGAATAATATGTGCTCTTGCTTGGATCCAGCTTGTGGCTGGTTGAAAAAAAAAAAAAAATGTTTCAACTCTCTATAAAAGCTGGCATATCTGGCATTTAGAAAAGGAAGTGAAATACTGCCTATCCATTTTGCAAGATTATCAAAGAGCCTTAACTCTTGTAAATCTCAGCAGTTACGAAAGTTGGCATGGTTTTCAAACCCCACCACAGGAAGTGGGGATGATCAGAAAACATGTTTGCCATGTTTTGAAATTTTCCAGAAGTATGAGAGATTCTCTTCCTGTATAAATAATAATGACCTCAGGTTTAGTAACTTCTTAGGGAATGATTAAAGTGAAAGATACACACTTTCCTCAATCTTACTTCCTTCAGATAAACCCTTGGAATTTTGTACGATAAACTCAGGAAGTTTGTTATAGTTTATTTTCATAATAAATGAAGTAACACTGACATATATTTATTTTCTTCTCCATTTTAAGCTTATTTACTTATTTTTACAATAAAATGTCCTTTGACCAAAAACTGGAGCTAAATAATAAAGAGAGCAGTAATGTTTTGAGGGAGGACCCTAATATATTGTGGGCATATAATAATTGATCAAAATAATCAGTGGCATCTGGCAAAGCAAAATATAATAGTTAATTTTTATATAATTTATACCGCTTAATATGTGCCAGGCACTATTATAAGTACCTAAAAAAATTACTAGTACTGTAGTTAATTGTCACAACCACCTTTATCTCCATTTCACAGATGGCAAAATAGAGGCACAAATAGGTTACATGACGATAAGTGGAGGAGCTGCGTCTCTAGTACCTAAAAAAATTACTAGTACTGTAGTTAATTGTCACAACCACCTTTATCTCCATTTTACAGATGGCAAAATAGAGGCACAAATAGGTTACATGACGATAAGTGGAGGAGCTGCGTCTCTTTAGTCTCTGTTTTTTTTGCATGTTCGTTTGTTTTTTAGGTTTTATATATTTATTCAGAAGGTAATTCAACAACAGAATAAAGCCCTTTTAGATTGTGAAATCCAATGTTTTGAACTCATTTTTTCCCTCAGCAATTCTGTTTATTAGAACTTTTATCGTCCTGTAGAGATTCTTTTATCTGAAGGTTTTCATGCATTCAAGTATTTTGCATGATGTCTGATGTGATCAGCAATAGACATTGAAATGAAGTAGTAGCTATGATCATAACCCTCTTATAGTCTAAAAACAACAGGGATTTTCTTTTCTATACAAGCAGTTATGAAGTGATCAGGGAGTAACTGCTCACCTAAAAGAAACTGGTCATCTTTTCCTTGATCAATCAGTACGTCCAGTTGAGAACCTGGATAGGATGTCACAAGATGGGTGGCATCATAAGCCGTCCATTTACTTTGATCTGCTCCCAAATATCCACTGAAGTCTTTTTTTGCCCCACGGACAAAGCACGGGTTGCAAATAGGTGCAAATGCTGACACAGATTTGGATTTTCCAGGATTTTTCAAAGCAAATATCAGAGTTCCACGTCCTCCCATGGAGTGGCCAAAAATAGACATCCTTTGAGGGTCCACTGGAAAATTGGCATTTATGAGTTCGGGAAGCGCCTCAGTTACATAAGAGCACATCCTGTAGTTAGTTTTCCAAGGTTCCTGGAAAACTAACTACATGTAAATCCCAGCACCGGTGCCAAAGCCCCAGCTCTCATCTTCTCCTTTAATATGGCAGCCACAACGGCTGGTATCTGGAGCAATGACAACAAAGCCATGTTCTGAGGCAGCTTGATAACCAGATTTTGATGTGAAATTTTGTTCTGTGCAAGCTAAACCAGACAGCCAATATACTGCAGGGCACTTTCCAGTTTCTGACTTTGCTGGTAAGTAGATAGCAAATGTCATTTTGCAGTTCAGCTCTACACTGTCACATTCAAAAACTTTCTGCAATCCTCCAAAGCATTTGTTGCTGGAAGTCTATTTCAATGCCATTCGTCTCCTGTCCAATTGCTACTTGTTTTTTGTCTGCACCAATGGGCGGATGGTCCTCCACAGGTGGCTGCAGTGCAGAGAGTAATCGGTCTGTGTACTTAATTGCTATGTGATATTGCCTCTTTGAATAATGACCAAGGGCCCATTATAGAAAAACAGAGCTGAGAGGAATGTGTTTGAAAGACCCAAACTCTTGAAACTTAGGCACTAACTTGGATAAGCACTTTCTATAAAACAGTCAGTAAGAGGAATATGCTTCTAGTGTCAGGAAGAGTTCTTTGGCATTGACTGTAGTGTACCTAAGGTCTATGAGATACTACTTGGTGAATGAGTTATAAGAAGATAAAGGCTATTAAATGTTTTATCTTCTTTATCAACTGAAATATTGTCCCAATGAAGTGTCATAAAGGTGCATTTCCTGTCTATAAGGAACTTGTGGCTTGATAAGATAAAGGTAATTGTTGACAGTTGATAAGCCCTTATTGTAAAACTGCTGTACATAGGCCATAGAAAGATGGATAAGCCATCATGCTTGCCTTCATGGGGGTTGCGGCCTGGGTAGGGAGATGGATAATCACCAGGGGGAGTGGTAGGTGCCACGTAGATCAAAGGAAAGGATGATGTGAGAACAGCAGGAGGGGCTCTGAATCCAGGGGGGATGTTCCAGGGCGGCTTCTCTAAGGACATGATGCCTGACTGCCATCATTTATAATGGCCCTCCACCCCTTTCTGTATCATTCTCATCCTCACATCCACATCTGAATTTATAAGTACTAGCTTTAAAGATATGATCTGTTATTTTCCACTCTTATGTCTTCCTTTCCATTTATCTCCCAGGTTAAATGCTGAGCTCAATCTCAGCAGGAAACAGCTAAGAAGCATTGGACCAGAACGGTTGATTGCTCAGAATTGATTCTTTTTCCATTTGATGCTCCCATCTGTTTTTAGACGGGGCTACCTTAGTCTTCTGTGCAGGTGAACCTCCCGGTTACTGACCACTTACCAAAGCTTTCTTTTGGTGTTGAGCTTTCCTCTAGTTTTGCCTCTTAGCTCTTTGTTTTTTCATATATTTACATGATCCAGTTTCTGTTTCCTTGCTTGGTTTCCATCTCTCTGCTAACTCTGACCTTTGATTTGTGTTTTCTTTCGAACTTGCTGAACCGTGTTTAGTCAAGTCCCTAGCCTTAAATGTACATCTGTCTCATGGCTCTCACGTTGTCTCGTGATTCCTGCTTTGTGCACTCATATATTGCATTATTTCAATTAGTAATTAGAATCTTGGGAGCAGGTAGAACTTAGTGCTAGGTGCTCAAGAACAGAGCCCAAAGCAAGATATAGAAATCTTATTGCTCTCCCTTAACCAGAGAAAACTTCTGGAAGAGAAGTAATCTCAAAAACCTTTGACCATTGATTACTGTTACATATGGACACATAGCTTTTTGATGAGAAAGGAATGTTTTAGACTAAGGTAGGCAATTTTAGTTGACAGTTACGTACATTCCCTTAGTTTTAAACAAAACTAATAATGATGTGTGACTATACAAGATGACATTAGGTCATGAAGATTCATATAGTGATAATGTCAGGTTGCTATTCCCAGATGCCTTCAACATATTGCCAAAATCTGCTGCTGTGGGTTCCATAGTGGATATGTCATCCAAAATGCCTCAATGTGCTACATAAAAGATTTGATTTGAAGATCTGAAGAAGGACCACAAGGCCAAAGACCAAGGGAAGGACAGGTTAAGAAACTGGATATTGGTGTAGAAACATTCAGACACGTACATTTCTGCAAAAGTCAGAGAGAGAAATAGTCCTTATTGCACATCCCTACTCTAAAAGCCTTTCCTTGCTGCAAAAAAATTTTATTTCCTCAATATAGAAATACTAGAGGGCATTTCCTCAGTGTGCCAATCAATTTTCTCAAGATGCAAGCATGTTAGATTTCTCCTCTTGAACCAGTTTTATCTGTCGAGAGCCTTCTCTGCTCTCACCATCTCACATCAAGCAAAAACAATATAACTATTTCACACTACGTATGGAGCAAGAACGGGTAAAAAAAATTGGAATCATAAGAATATACTAAGTGAGATGCAATAACAATACATTTGTTTGTGCCCCCTTCCAACTTTATCATTTTATGGAATATGTAAACATTTAAGAGGGACATATTTGAAATGGTGTCTGAGGCAGTTTATAAACTGAAGCCAGTAGGACAGCATTTCTTAGATTTTAAAAAAATGAATCTCCTGCATCAACACAGGACAAGTGTGCTCACGTAAAGGGCAAATTTCTGGATTTCACCCCAGACTTACCTAATCAGAATCAAACCAAAAAAATATGCATTTTTAACATGGTTTCTATGTGATTGGATAGAACATGTGGGAGCCATTGCTCTAGGACAGTGCTTAAAATAGGCAAATATGCAGTTGTAGTGGAATAAAATCACACCTGGCTCCAAATGAATCTGTAGAAACTGTAATGACTAGTACATGCATTATTAAGGGGGAGAAGTGGGTAGTGTGGGCTTACAAAGAATGAGTGGAAAAGGATCTCTTTGTCATAGGGAGTAAGGACGAGCAGCCTTGCCTTTTTTGGTGTTAGTGGCATCACAGCGCTATGTAGATTGTCTTGCCTCCTCTGCATAGGGAGAAAGAAAGCAAAATCCAAGATAAATAGATCCCCTGTGGCTATCACTCAGCAAAGCAAATTCTACTAAAAGATAAGCAAATCCCACATTAAGCCAGACCAAAAGCATTTTGTTCTTACCCCCAAAAGGATTGTGTGTATGTTGAAGACAATTGCCATTTAGTTAAGTATAAAAAAATCAGCGTAGATGAAATGGTGGTTCTCGACTTTTTTGTGTTCTCTGCACGAGTTTGAACACTAGAATGAATGTTGGGCAGCCCACTTGAAGGAAATAAAAGTCTTGGAAGGACCAAGAGCTGTCTCGATGTCCTAAAAAGCCTTCACAGTTACTATTCTCTTCTCACCTGATGACTTCAGTACCCTGCTACTCTGTGAGGAAATCTGATGGCTCAGTGTCCTTTCTGGACTCTTCCATATACTCCCTACACAAACTACATGCATGTGATATTTCTTTGGAACCAGCGTGACACCATGCCAAGCCTCTTATACCTTGCTGTGCACTGTGTCACAGGACCTGTTCAGCAAAATGGCATCTGACAGACAATACCACAATACTATATATTCTTAGTAATAGCCAAAATAAAATCTCATTTAAAATTTTGAATGGCCAGCCACAAAGAAAAGTACTGCTATATGTTACAACATGGATAAACCTTCAAAACATGCTAAGTAAAAGAAGCCAGGCACAAAAGGCCATATATTGTATGATTCCATTTATAGGAAATATTCAGAATAGGCAAATCTGTAGAAACAGAAAGAAGATTAGTGATTGCCAGGGGCTGGAGGAGAGGAGCTACTGCTAACGGATATGAGGTTTCTGTTGGGGGTGATGAAAATGTTCTAAAATTAGATAGCTGTGATGGTTGCAGAACCTCGTGGAAATATTACAAAACACTGAATTGTACACTTTTAAATGGTGAATTTTATGATACGTAAATTACATCTCAATAAAGCAGTTCTTAAAAAAAATTTTTTTTGAGAGGAGTCTCCTATAAAAATTTTGTTACATTAGTACGTGGAGATAGAGAAGTTAAATTAGAATTAAGCTATAATCAAGTGATGAAATTAATAAAGTACTTAAGTTTTATTTAAATCTAGTGTTTTCTTTAAATTTTACCATATACAATACCAGATCTCCTTGATTATATATAGCAGGTACAGTGGGTAATTAACACTTTTTAAAAACTCTGTTTCACATATAACACAAAATATGAGAATGCTTTGATACTAAGCAAGATCAGGCCTTACATGAGACAGATTACAATTCATAGTGATGATTAAGGATAAACTAGAACTAGTGAGAAGGATATCAAATTATCACAGGCATTCATTTCTTAAAAAGTTGTTTCACAAGACGTAGCTTATTCTGACTAACACTTAATTGAGTCATATTACTAAAGAGAGATTTTTTTTAAAAAGGTTAACTGGGAGAAGAAAATCTACTTATCAATATCTCATACAGTTAAACCTGAATCGGAAGATTACTTGAACTGTAACACATGGCTGTTAGCTTATGGCAGAGTCGGGATTTAGTGAGAGGGTAATGAATTCATTTTGAAGATTGACTTGGTAAAGCCAAGTCATGAGGTTATAGCATATTACTTAATATAGAATGCTTATGGTCTAAACTAATGCATGTGGTTCTTAACAGCTTTTGTCAAGTATCCTTTTCAGAATATGAAATAAACTATTGACCCTTTCTCCAAAATGCACACGTGCGGATACCTACATGGTTTTTCCACATAATTTTCAGGAGATCCACTCTGAGGTCCATCCACAGACTCTTTACCCCATGCTGAGAACTCCATGCCTATAAAAATAATTTAGTTCAGTTCAAGCTACTGTCAGTAATTCTATATTTGCTTAGATGCTACATGTTTTTAAATGCACTTGCACAGGATCTTGGGCAAAGGACATCCACCCTAGCACCAACTGTGTCAGTTCCAAGATTGGACTTTAATTATCATGTCTCTTAGGGACATGACAATTACGTAGAGGAAGTGGGATTGTGTGGGATTATAAAGTGTCCAATCACCACTTCCTGCTGAAACAGGTAGCCTCCCCTAATAAGAGGACTCTAGTGTTCTTTCTATTTATGCTTTAAGGATCAGCTTTACAGATAAACATTCAAGTAGAATCTGAGAAATTTTCTTAATATGAGTGCTCCAACCCTTTAGAGCACACCCAGACCCAACTTACTGCATGAATCTAGAGAATTTCGGCAGGCACTGAGCTTTGGTCTGAAGTCTCCACAAAAAAGCCTCAATGTTTTCTCTTTGTTGACCATAAGTGATATATTTAGTTATCCAGAAGGGTAGTCAATCTGCCAGGGAAAATATCCTGAAGAAAATGAAGTGGGCAATTATGTGAGGCAGACCTGCGGGTTCGTGTGGATGGACCTTGTTTTAAAACAGATTCTAACTCAGTCAAAAAGTCTCATGTCCATGTGTTTTTCTGGGGAGAAACTTCCAAGCCGGCAATGTGAAAACTAACAGACTTGATGAAGGGGTGTATAGCCATCTGGTTTGCTCACAAGTAGAATTGCTCTTTTTATCAGAATTATTTTCAGATTTTTATATGGAGGGGGAGTTGTTAACCCTCCATATAGCCAAGTCAATGCTAACCCTCTTCTTAAACAATTCTATTCAAGATTCTTCTGATAAGGAGACTGGGGAACCTTTTCTCCCCCCAAATTGAGCAACCAATACCCAGGGCCGGGGGAGGATTCTTCAGAGGGATTTCCCTTTGACTCCAAATACTTCCGAACAATACATCTCAATGAGTGGCTGCCCCAGGATGCCCTCACCTCAGACTGAGCTTTCTATTCAGATGGAAATGAGAGTTGAGATCTCATAAGGTGGCTCCCTGTCTCCTTAGAACTGACATTTATTGTTGGGGCCAAAGCCTCTTTGTTTTTCCCACCCCCCCAAGCTGAGGCAGGTGAAGGAGGCCTGTGACAACTCTTCACATAATTATGCCTGTTACAGAGTTGAAAAGAACACAACAGTTTTGCTCCACTTTTTTCCTCTAATCACTCATAACACTTCCCTCCTAGAATTTTGAATATTTAACATGCACTGAGAACAGCTTGCTTGTAGGTTTCTACTGGGGACACAAAAGGGTGGGGGTGGTGGTGGTGCAAAGCTGAATTTACTTTTCTTGCCTTTTTTTCCCCTGGGGCTCTTCTGTATACAGTCATTCTTTCTTCGAGCCAAATGGAAGGACAGGTTTGTTTTCATTTCCTGTCTAACTGGAATAAATTTCCATAGTTGACTTCTGGAGGTAGTGCCTTAGTATCATGGGAAGGGCCACTTGAGAGTGGTAACACTTTTTCATGACCAGGAGAGCAATTAAAGGCAGCAACTATCAGCAGTTATTATAGGCACCAGCATTTCCCCCCTTTCATGTAGAGGGTAAAATTCAGAGGAAGAAGGCAGGAGTCAGGATGGTGTTAGAAAGTTGAGTTCAGAGGAAAAGATACAAGTGTAAAGTGCTTAGTGAACATTTCTCTTTTTTTTGTATTTTGTTAGTCGGTGTTGTGCTGTGCCTGATAAACCAGAGCTTTGGTTACTTTTTGATGGACTTGCTGTTAGTTTTCTTGTGGGTTATGATGAGCCTTGTTGGTTGAGTAGACACATCAAATTCTGATGCTTCCTTTTAAGGGAGAACACTAGTGACATAATTTTAAAGAAAATTTTCTACTTAGAATGATGTGAACTTGGGTTCCAAGGACAAATGAAGAAGAAAAAACAAAGCATATGCTATTTTAAAATTTCTGGAATTAATTTGAACTAATGGCTTTATATATACCCATTTGCACAAATGTAAGGCAAATTTTTTTTGGTCTCCAAAATTAGTCCCTGTAAAAAAGGAAGTCACCTTTTGTACACATTCTCATGAATGTGCTTTTGGTGCTCTCTCAATACCTGAATTTGAAACAAAAAACTACTTTAATGGAAGATGCATGGGGGTGAAATGATCTAAGTTAATCTTAGAGGTCATCTGCCAGAACTGGTTTAAAAAAAAAAAGAGGAAATTTATCACTGATTTAGTAATTATTCTTGAAGTTATTAGCCCTGAAAAGCAAGTGTTAGATATTTTTTAAAAAGGTCTTTTAGAGATCACATAAAAATGTAATCAGTAAGTGGCATATTATGATTATAAATATAGACCTACAGGAAATGACAGAATGACCGAATGCAATTCAAATGGGTGTTTGTGATGTGGAATAACTATGACAGCACTGTACATGGACTCAAAAAAGTGTTAGATTTCGACCAAGTCAGAAAGAAGTGATGATGATGTGCCTGGAACATTGTTGGATTAGTCACAAAATGACGGTGAGGAATAACATTGTTTCATGAAGTGAAAGTGGAAAAATATAGTATTTTAAAAACCAATATATTATTTTATAAATACAATTCACAGTATGTATATATATAACTAAGTAGTTTACTAAACATTTTGAGTAGATGTTTGACTTATGTGTCAACATCCCTAAAAGTATGTATCTTGATGGCTAAGAGATTTCTTGAGATGGTAAGTAGATCGATTATAGAACTGCAAATTCTTAGGGGATGATGTGGTCAAGGGGGTACTTTCCCATTTTACAGATGAAGTAACTACATTAAGTTATTAACTCAAAGTCACAGAATCAGTTGGTGGCAGAGGGAGATTAGAAATGAGACTTGCCCTTTCCCTTACGATCAATCACTTTCTCATTAATGTCTTTCCTTCAGAGAACTATCAAACCCCAGCAAACGGAAAAAAGATTTAAGAAAAATAGTCTCAAGGTCTCACTTTGGAGGAGCAACTTTTACCAGTGAAAGCTGCTGCTTTCCACTACCCC
>NW_007726201.1:788670-790177 GCF_000696425.1 Galeopterus variegatus
CCCCCCCCCCGCCATCCCTTCACCCTAGCCAGGTGCTACCAATTACTGACCTCCCTTTGTGAGACTCAGTCTCACAGACTGGAATTGGCTCCAGCATGGCAGGAAACATAAAAGCTCCATGCTTGAGGCAGCCATCTGCTCCAGTGGAGTGTAGGGGTTACTCCCTTCAGAATCACAGGTATTATTAAATGCACTGGCTGTCCCCCTCTCTGCAGGCCAAAGGGTAGTGTTTCTGAAAATCACCTGCAGGACAGTTCTGCAGTGAATAAAGGACTGTCCCAAAAGCATGGCACTGGGCCCTTGGGTTATAAAGTATCTACAACCTGTAACTCACAGTACAGGTGTGTGCTAACAGCATTAACAGCAATGGGGCCCCAAAAGAGTATGAGAGAGAATTATCCCAAAAGGAAACCCATCATTCCCTGGAGCTTTGAGTGGGGTTGATATGGAAGTTTCAGATTCCCGCTCACATTGAGTGCTTCTGGTATATTAGAATTTCTAAAACGGTCAAAGGATCCCTCACTGAAAGCTGTTCTCCTGCTAATAATATCCTGTTGCCTCCACGCAAGGGATTGAGAATGGGAAATGGTTCAGGGATTGAAGGTAAGGACCCCGTAGTGGATGAATGGGAAAACTCCTGGTATACTGGTAGTGTGAGAATGTACACACATCAACACATACATACACACATAGGCTTGAGTATGAACAAGCAGAAGCCGGGACATTGACGGAGAGCCAATACTGGAATTAGGTGGGATTTTTGAGAAGTGGTGATCATTATTGTTGACTTTAGATGGGAGAAAGGAATTCACAGTTAGGGCTTCAATGATCAGGGGGTGGTCAAATGGATATTGTTTTCAGCCTAAAGTGCTTGTTCCACAATTAGCTGGACTCTAAATAGACAATTTTATCTTCTCCAGGACTTCTTTTGGTATGTTCCTCTCACGTAGGTCACTTTTATCTGTCTGGACAAATTTCTTTCTGTTCTCAAACAAATCATACATCTCCTTGTGCCAGTTTCTATAAACAACTTACCTTTCCTCAGTGCTGGCTACCACAAGGCACTAGCTGTCATGACTGACCATCATTCTGACATTAACATTTCCTAAAACCTGTACATATTTGATAATTTGACAACCTTTTAGCAACAAAGACAGGGGTTTGAAGCAATATAAATTTGGAATGGCGCATCTCAAGACAGTTATTCAAATCATCTCTTTCTCCCCTCTCCTATTTTGTCTCCTGTGGCTCTTGACATTGACAAAAACAAATCCCATTCATTCAAACCACCATCTAGATTTTAAAAAATCTTACCCCTGCTCAATAAATAAATAAATACCCACAAAAAGCCGAGCTTAGGCAGAAACTATGTAAGAATTCATTGTGGTTGAATATATTTCTAGTATCTCTCGTTCTAGGCCCATTTCAAGTGAAAAGGACTATTCGCTGAGTGGAGTGCACCTGCTGGGAATTCCAGACATCTGCATTCTTACTCTGTCTTGGACTC
>NW_007726201.1:790762-796203 GCF_000696425.1 Galeopterus variegatus
CTGAGTGGAGTGCACCTGCTGGGAATTCCAGACATCTGCATTCTTACTCTGTCTTGGACTCACTGAATTTCTAGGTGAGTTGCCAAACTTATTCTCCTCCCCCGTTTGTGTAAAAAAAGGCTTGTGAGATTGTTAGTTATTTTCTTCTATTACTAAGTGAGAAATATGGCATCCGTGACTATGAAATGCTTCTCTGAATATTTCTTCAGGGAAGGAAAAAATATGATGAAAACTGTTGAGAAGTCTGAATAGCATTGCTAAGAGCATTATATTTGCATATGTCCTGGAATTAGCATCCATGGTAAGGCTTATTTTCCCTCCTAAGTGTGGAAATCAGGTGATTTCTGTTTTGTTTCTTTGCTTTCCTTTTCATCTGCTAGCTAGTTTGAAAGTAACATGCTGCGGTGTCTGGTTATCTTTAGGCTTTTTATACGTATAGGATGCCTAAAAAGTTCAAAGCAGGAATAACGGAGCATGGCCTGGGACTAGGTAGAGAAATAGGCTGAGGGACCCAGCCAGGGTACATGTTGGCTGGCTCATGGAAACCAGGGCCCTTGATTCTCAGGGATCAGAACTCATATGGAGGATGACTGAATAGCAGCTGGGATGATACTGAACTGATGTATCCCTGAGTTAATGGCTCCTGATATGCTTCCTGTTCTGGACTTGAAACCAGCACCAGATGTCCCCCCAAAGAACTTGTGCACAAATGTTCACAGCAACTTGATTCATAATATCTCCAAACTGGAAACACTTCAAACGTGCGTCAACAGCTGAATGAACAAACAAATAGCGATATATTCCTGCAAAAGAATGCTACAGAAGCAATTAAAAAAATGAACTACTTTCCTCAATTAAAGCCATTAGAGACCTTTACAAATAGAGACTTTTCACAAACAGTAGCTTAAAACAAACACCCGGTTATTAGCTCACAGTTCTGTAGGTCAGAAGCCCAAGCACAGCATGGCTGGCTTCTCTGCTCAGAGAATTACAAGGCTGCTATCAAGGTGCTGGGTTCCTTTTCGGAGGCCCTGGAGAAGAATTTGCTTTCAAGTTCATTTGGGTTGTAGGCCAAATTCAGTTCCCTGCAGTTGTGGGACCAAGGGCCCTGTTTACTTGCTGACTGCCAGCCGAGACCTTTGCTCAGCTTCTGGAGGCTGCCCACATCCATTACTATGTGACCCCCTCTGTCTTCAAAGCCAGCAACAGAAAATCTCTCTTGCATTGACTTCTTGTGGTTGAAATTTCTTTCTTCTGGAAGAACTCTGTCCCTTTTATGGGTTCATCTGATAGGCCAGTCCTACTGAGGAAAATCCCTATCTTAAGGTCAACTGATTTGGGACCTTAATTATATTTGTAAAATTGCTTCACAGCAGCACCTGAATTAGTGTTTGATTGAATACCTGGGAAAGGTGTGTGTATACCAGGGGCTGGGAATCTTGAGGGTCAGCTTAGAATTCCGCCTACTCAACTCTTAACTCAGCCCCTTTCTTTGCTCTGTCAAAACATAGAGCATATAAGTATAACTACTATTGAGGAATAGACCTGGCCCACTGAGTCTTGTATCCTCACTTTAACTATGGAACCAGCAGGTGGTATATTGGAGGGTATGATTGCCTGTATGGTCTTTTCTTCGATGAAGAGAAATTTTTGTAAGGAGTAATAAGTATGTACATTGACTAGGGGAAAAAGGAGACCATAGTACTTAAAAACGTTAATGATGCTTCAAAAAATATTTTCCAAATGTCCTCCAGTGAACATGCACCACTCTTGCAATCAGATATGAGATGTTACTTTTTAAAGTGAAGTTATAACTCTGTATCACAATTTTTCAGTTAATTTTCATGGATTTGTCACTCTTGATTTTATCTAAGCCACCGGTCTAAGAACTTTTTTATGAAGATGATTCAGAAAAGAATGCTTATACGCTACATTAAAAAAAATTTAACATAAAATATTTTTATTACATAAAATAAATAATGCATTGGCTTATACCTATGGTTACCTTTTTCACTGAATGCAAGAACATCAGTGAGAAAACCTGCATTCCTTTTTACTATATAAGTGTTAATAATTGGACATGTGAGAAATAGAAACACAGCACTAAGGTTTTCATCTTTCAATCCTCATTTGTAGAGCACTTTAAAATTTCCAGAATGAATGTATATGTACTATTTCATTAAACTAAACAATTCCACTCTAACTTTGAGGCTCAGAATTGGTGCTACCTAGTCAAAAAACACAAAATGAGTTAGAGGCAGAAATGAGGTTAGAATTAATCCTGCTGTTGTGACATGGTCCTCCCTCTCTATTTTTAGGATAGAGGACAATAGTAAGTAGAGCTAGAGTATGTCTGTCTTGAATTGGGATACCCCACCCACTCTTATTGTGGAAACTCAGCCTCAATAGAGCTGGATATGAAATAAATGAAAAGCTTTCCTTCTTTTTTCTGTTTGAGTTTGTATTAGAGATCCTCTACCAAAAGGATGCTAGAAAAGAGTTATTTAATTATAGTGCTCAATGAAGATGTTTGCTTTCAAATATGTATAGGCCAATGCTCGTGAAGAATCACAAACCTCCTTTTCTTGTCTTGTTCCTTGATTCTGGGTGTAAGAGTTAATGTATGCTGGCTGCCATTTTATCCCGATAATCCATGGTCAACCAAGCTAACCACATCTGCTTTGTCTATTTTGGCCACGATGTCAAGATACCTAAAATTGCATGTCTTGATTTGGGACTGTGCCTGGTGGTGAAATTTTATACAGTTCTATTTCTTTTGTTTGCAGTTTGCTTATGGTGTTTTCTAGGAGAGGTACTGGAGCTTAGTAGAGGGAAGTTGTATCAGATCCATGGTTTTCTTGATTAGATCATTATAGGCTCCAAAATAAACTGCCCCTTCTGAAATACAGCTGAATATTGGCAGATAGTAGGTAGTATTTCTTCCCCCATCCCTTGCAAACAAAAGAACAGAAATCTTTAGCAACTTTTACTGCCAGGGGGCACACATGGTAGAAATTAAGTTAAGCCATCCTTTACTTTATATAAATAATCAAGAAATGGCAATTGACTTTGTTCATTGACCAATTTAAATCTATTAACATATGTAAACTTTGTACAACAAAACTACATCTGCTTCATGGATATATTGTCAGCATCTTTCTGATTTCAAACCCATGTAGGGTTTGCTCCCTGGATTGTAGTCAAACATGATCAAAAGTAGATGGTCTGGAGGTTTAAGGTAATCGGGCAGGTAATGAAGGTTTCCTGATAATACTCCATTCAACACAGTTAAGTTCAAGGAAGTGGAAATTACTTTAATTTGTAATAGCTCTCCAATTATAGAGACCTCTGCAATGTGATTCTTAATTAAAGCTAGTGATTAATTCATGGCACCTACAGGAGAATGGTGATCTTTGTTTTCCTTTTGAATGAAGTTACAGAAAACATGCAATGGTGATCTTTGTTTTCCTTTTGAATGAAGTTACAGACAACATGCAATGGTAATTGTATAAGACCGTCCTGAGAAGGACTTCTGGGCAGAGTGGTCATTATATTTGATAACATATAAAGTGACTTCTGATCTTGATACTCTGCAAAATCTCAAGGTAATTTTCCTTTTGGAAGTCTAGAAGTAGAACACTGATGGAAAATCAAAGACAGTAATTCTTACGTCTTGTGTGAAGAAATACATCTGGGGTAAGTGCCACCTAAGCCCACCAGCATGCTTTTTAACTACCCAGTCTTTAAGATCTAATTAAATCCATCTTCTGGATTAAGGCTCCTTCAGAATAATAAGTAATTAAGTAACAAATATTTATATTATTACTATTATTGTTTTTATTGGCTAATATGAATGAAGAGCTTGCCTTATAGGGGACTCATTTATTTCATTTAATCATTTCATCTCATTTAGAATGGTCTCATTTAATTTTCACACCAATTCTATGATACAGGTACTATTGTTATCTTTATTTTAAAGGTTAAACAACTGGATAATCAGAAGTTTGAGTATCTTGTCCAAGGATGCACAGTTTAAAAGAGGAAAATGTGGAACTTGAACCAACCTTTCTCTGACTTCAAAGCTGGAGTGTTTTCACTTGCTGTATTATTTTCACCTCTTTTCAGGTATGAACTTTTTAGACAAAATCATGTATTAATAGATTTGTTTCTTGAGTGATTACCTCTGTCAGTTCCTAGCAGAAAACAGATGGCACACCCCAATTAGGAGGATTTTAGGGAAGTTTATTTACAAAAAGACCATTTATAAAGGTGTGTGTATGGTGGGGGCTAGGGTGTAGGAGAACGGCAAGACCTGGCACAGCACCCAGAGGCTGGTGGCAGTGGACGAAGTGTTCCTACACCTAGACATGAAAGGATGAGAGGAGGAAGCAGTTACTGACCCCGGGGTTGGGGGGGAAACTGTATGGAGAAGGTCGCCTGGAGAGGCACACTGACCCTTGTGGAAGGACATGTCCAACCCAAGACAACCTTACAGGGAAGAAGCCAGTGGAATTTGCACTCATATCTCACTCCCCTCCCACCCTGTGATCTCCTGCCCAGGTTCTCATTGGCTGTTCCCAATGGGAGGCCGAAGGGAGGGGGGTCTTTTTGATATACTGCTCGTAGGTCAGCCTAACAAGGCACAGAGCAGGGTGAAAAACAGAGAGATGATCTGGATGGGCAAATAGATGATATCCAGCACAACAACACATACAAAAAAAAAAGAATGCACTTGACAGGAATTACAGACAGTTGTTTTTTTTTTTTTTTTTTTTAATAAATAAAGATGTAATTTAGAAACATAGTTTCTTTTAGGATATAAGCACAGTGACTTCAAATTTGGCTTTCTTGGATTTATCTATGGCCATTGTGTGGTATGAAGCCTGACTTTGGGCAACTGCATCTGTTACTGCAGTGGAAGAGCTGTGCTCCTAAAGCAAATCTCAGCAAGGATCATAGCAGCTGGTCACTTCACAGACGGAAGGTTCCTTCTTAGCCCCCATTGAAAAATGCAGCTTACTTGCAAGATAACCAGGGAAACACCTGGCTACTCCTGGTATTTCCAGGAAAAAGGCAGGTATCCACCCATTTAGAGAGTTGCCAAAAGAGTTTAATCCAAAGGATTTCTTGATACTTTCAAAACAAAACAAACAAGGAAAGTAAAAGAAACTGAAAGGATGAATATTAAGCTGTGAACATTAAAGGGTTCTGTGGGGAAAGAAGGCTATACAGTGTTGCAGAAAGAAGAATAATAAAGGAAACAAACAAGAAATAAAACTTGTTAGTGTTCAGATTGATTATTCAGATTTTCGTTCATTTGGAAGATATTAGCATGCCATATATTTATTTATTTTTTTTTTTCCTTTTTGTCTTTTTTCACGACCGGCAACGGATCGCAACCCTCAGTGTTGCGCCCGCACCTCGCTCAGCCAGTGAGCGGC
>NW_007726201.1:796420-827454 GCF_000696425.1 Galeopterus variegatus
GGTTCTGTGGGGAAAGAAGGCTATACAGTGTTGCAGAAAGAAGAATAATAAAGGAAACAAACAAGAAATAAAACTTGTTAGTGTTCAGATTGATTATTCAGATTTTTGTTCATTTGGAAGATATTAGCATGCCATATATTTATTTATTTATTTTTTTCCTTTTTGTCTTTTTTCATGACCGGCAACGGATCGCAACCCTCAGTGTTGCGCCCGCACCTCGCTCAGCCAGTGAGCGGCCGGTCTGTACGTGGGATCCGAACCCTCGGCGGGAGTGCCGCCGGGCTCCCAAGCGGCGCACTGTAGCAGTGCGCCACCGGGCCGGCCCCAGCATGCCATGTATTTATAATTTCACATATTTACAATTCTTTTTCTGCTATCAAACAGCCATCAACATTTCTGCAAATTAATTTTAGTTTCTTATAAATGCACAGTGTTCTAATTTGAATTGTTTCCCTCTGTTCCTCCTTCCTCTTTTGATAGAATACGTTACCCCTTTGCTAAATTATACTCTGAACTCTTATGCAGGTACCATCTTCAGCATATTTCCTGTCCCAGAGAATCTTTTATCCCACATTGACCTTCTCTTTCTAAAAGTTCAATACCACTTCCTTTGTAGCTGTGGTCCATCTACCCACTCCTTTTGTTTGTTTGGTTGGTTTTTTTGCTTTTTAAAAATACTTTTAGCCAAGTGGATACAAAAATCTTCTGTATTAAGTATTTAGAGAGTCAGTTGCTATGGGTTGAATGTGTCCCCCAAGCTTCATGTATTAGAAGCTTAATCCCCACTGTGACTGTGTTAAGAGGGTGGGAAATCCTATTATGATAATTGAAAGGTGGGGCCTTTAAGAGGTGATTAAATTGTGAGGACTGTACCCTTGTGAATGGATTAATCCATTCATGGAATGATGGGCTTGGTTCTGATGGCTTTAAAAGGAGAGTGAGTGAGTAGATTAGCTCTCTCGTGCTCAGACCACTCGCCATATGATACCCTGTGTTGCTGTGGAGAGTCACCACCAAGAAGGTCCTCACCAGATGTGCTCCCTGGACCTTGGACTTCCCAGCCTCCCAAACTGAAAGAAATAAATTCTATTTCTTAATAAATTACCAAGTTTCAGGTATTCCATTATAAGCAACAGAAAACTGGATTAATACACTGGTATTACAGAAGGAGCAGTCCTTCATCTGCTGGTTTCTTTAGGAGATGCTAATCGTTGTGCCTAGGAGTCCTACTATAAATAAGAAAGGGCAGTTTCATGTACAATTCTTAAGACTAGGTGGGAAGTTGGAGGTGAGGCAGTATAGTGAGTCACCCTAATTATACACCAAGTCCAAGGTACAACTAGGTTGACAACACAGAGTCTCAGTACAGTGTTTTAAAAAAATGGTTATCCATATTTTTCCTAGCAAGTTTTTGACCTAAGGGTAGAACTGATGATAACCAAGTTATAGTTTTCTTGTATGCATCTTCTATTTTTGCCCGATTCATTCTCAACTCCCCCAGCCTTCTCTATATTCTATTGTTTCTCTCACCTGGAATCCCTCCCACTCAAAGGCTCTACAAATTCTATAAAATGTAAGTCCCACTTGCTGAGTGAAACCTGCCCACACATTCTAGGCCAAGAGTTTCTCACTTGTAAATGCCTATGGTGGTTAAATATATCATTCCCTTTTTATTTAAGCATATATAGTACTGAATTAGTATTTTATCATATTTTTAAAAATGTGTATTAGCTTGTTTTAAAAATTTTTAATGTATACATATTTTATCTCTGAACTTGTGTATGAGTTCCATCAGAGCAAAGAATATATATTGTATGTGATTTTACTGCTTACCCACAGGTATACATTCATGCAGGGAGAATATTGGTCAAATAAATTAATAAAACATTGTAGAAGGAAACTGAAGGACCTGTAGCGAACATGGTGGATAGAACATAAGAGTCACTTCTCCAGACTCCGCTAGAATGACAGTAAGGAAATGACAAAAGTTTAAACCCATTAAACAGAGAAAACAAGACGTGAAGTGCAAAAGAGAAAGGCTGTCAAAATTTGGAAGACGTATGACTTGGTAAAGCAGGGAAGGCAAAGAGTGTGCACCTGCGGGTGGTGGGATACAAAGGAGTAAGTGGATCTTGATGAGAAAGCTGAGAAAGACTCAGAAGTTGGAGGCAAGTTACTCTGGAACTGGGTATGGGTGGAGCTGCAACTTGGGATCTAGAAAAGAAGCATTAATCCCCAGATTTCTCCTCATATCAATTCAGCAGTGACTACTCCATTTCCTCTGGCAGAAGGTTGAAATAATGCTTCCTCTTTAAAAAGGTTCAACCAGCAAGGCTCTGGATTAGAGAACAAAGAACATTTGAGGTTGTATATGAGAAGTAGTATTAAAAATTGGGGGATTAATGACAATCTGAATCCTGAGGAGTGTGAGCCCTAGCTTTCTTTTCTTGCATGGCACATAGAACCCTTGCAGCCTGGCTGCAAGGAGATAGAGGGAGTATACTTTGGAAAAGCTGAATGGCCTAGGAAAAAAGACCTATAGACATTGACTGACATTTGGTATACCAAGTAAGTATTCCTGATCTTACTGCAGCAAGGCCCACCAGTTAGCAAATCCCATCCAAACATATGAATTACCCCAAATGCTTTTTTGCTTTTTTTGTCTTTTTCGTGACCAGTAAGGGGATCGCAACCCTTGGCTTGGTGTCGTCCACACCGAGCTCAGCCAGTGAGTGCACGGGCCATTCCTATATAGGATCCGAACCCGCAGCGGGAGCGTTGCTGCGCTCCCAGTGCTGCACTCTCCCGAGTGCGCCACGGGATCGGCCCACCCCAAATGCTTTTGATCAGCTCTTTGTGCCTTGTTTAAATATGAACAGAGCAAAAGATTACCAGATTATTCTAATGTGGAAAAAGAGACTAAACCCAACATATATATATATTTTAAAAGACAGTTCAGCAAGTAGAAAATTTCAGGAAAAATATTCTCAGAAAAATAAAAGAAGAAATTGCACTGTGAAACATGCAAAGAACAAGGAAAATTGTTTGCAAATTAAAAAATATGAGAACAGAACTAAAAATGTTCAAAATAAGGACTGGGGGATAAAATTGAAGAAATCTCTCGATAAAAGAAGTAAAAAAAAATGTGAGGAAAAAGATAAAACAATTAGAGGATCTATCCAGGATACTCAGCCTCAAGCAAAATTAATTTCACAAAGACAGAACAGAGAAAATGAGGAGGGAGGGATTATCAAAGAAATAGTATGAGAGAACCTTCCAGAACTGAAGGGTATAAGTTTCTAGTTTGAAATGGTCTACCAAGTGCACAGAAGAGTGAATGTGAAAAAAACCCACATCATTGTGACATTTGTGAACTTCAGGGTTAAAGAGAAAATCTGGAATTTCCAATGAGGGAGGAAAAACGTTTCAGAAAGGATTGGAAATTAGAATGATATCAGAATTCTCAACAGCAATATTGGAAAACAGAAAGCAATGGAGCAATCCTTTCAAATTTCTGCATAAAAATTATTTCCAAACTAGATTTTTTTTTTTTACTCAACTAAAGTACCAAGCAAGTATGTAGGTAGAACAAAAACTTAGATGTGTTTGTCGTTTACATCCCATGCAACCTTTCTGAACAACTTACTAGAAGACATGCTCCATCAAAACGACAGAATAAAAACAAGAAGAGGAAGATGTGGGATTCAGAAAAAATAGGACTCAACACAGAAGAAAAGTAGGGGGTATTTCCAGAATGATGGGGATGGGAAGTCCCTGGATGGCAGCTGTGCAGTAGGACTAGAGAGCATGGTCCAGAGGACAGCAAGAGGGGACAGGGCTTTGGAGGGATTGATCCAAGGGGGAGTGGGGAGGAACTTATGGAGTATCTGAGGTTTTCCATTAATTGAGAAGAATTTTATCACTGTCAGAGAGTTGGGCATGCATCCAAATGATAGGTATATAGATAGGTATATAGAAAACCAAAATATTGACAGTTATTAACTTTCAGAAAAACAAAAGATTTGCAAGAAAGAAGACGCAATCCTAGTGCATTATGTGTCTTATCTGTGATTGATAGTTATACAATAATAATCTAAATACTGAAGATTGATTTAATGAAAAACTCCATATAGGGAGAATGGTAAATATGTTTGTGTGTGCTTGGGGAGAGGTGTATGTAAGAGAGTTAAATTGTGTCTTCTCAAATAGAAAGACAATAGATCAAAAGTACAGGAGAAAAACTCAGAAATAACAGTATAAGAGAATTACCTAGAAATATGAAGTAAGAAGAAGAAGAAATAGTTGAAAGGGTGGAAAGTGGTTGCCTCTGAGTAGAGGTGAGATAGAGGACTGCTGTTTTTTATTACAAGATCTTTGGTACTATCTGACCTTTTATATGCCCTGATAGATGTACATACATTTTTGATAATATTTTTATTTAAAATTTTTAATGAAAAATTTAAAGAGCAAAATGAAGACAGATGATAGTATAGGGCACACACACACACATATATGTATACAATCGAGTGGAAAAGAGGCCAGAGGGCAGTCCTGGTGAGTGGCCTCAGGCAAAGTACAAGTTTTCTCTATTTCCAGGATGTTTTGACCAATTCAAGTTCTTAAGTGTGTGCCAATTCATTCAAGTCTGGGAACGCTGGATCCATCCGTGATGCAAACTGCTGCGTAAGGAAGGACAGCATAGGGAAGTCTGAATGGAAGGGAGCGGCTCTTACCAAAAGCCCCATTCATTTCCATACTCCAGCATTGGCAGCAGTAGATAGGGTTGTGGTTAAATGGCATCTCTCGGGAACATAACAATGCTGAATGCTGCTATGAATCAGATTTCATGTGAAGGGCGTGGCAGAAGTGTAAATGCTAACAATAATGATAATCTGTTAACAAACTTCAGAGCAAAATCAGCCTCCTGCTCATTATTCCGGACTTGCTAAGTTCTCAAAAAGACCCCTGAACATAATTAGTGGCTACGACAGTTTTTAATTTTCTTGATATTGCTTTACTGCCTTTCAAACGATTAAAATTATTTCTGCTTGAGCTGAAAAATTCCATCAGTGTCTCCTGAGGGTCCCAGTCCTGAGATGGGATTGCAATATGATGGCAAATCTATGGTAGAATCTTGTTCCGTTTTTCCATTTAAACTTACTCACATTTTTCAGAACTGAAATTCTTCTCTGAAAATTTGGAGAAGGCTCTTGTCCTTTCTATGCTTAATTAATTAATTTATTTTTTATTATTTAGACTGGAGTTGATAATTATTTAGCCCTGTTTATGTCACATGGTAATTGTAAAAGATCAATGATAAAGGTGAAAATACTTTGAGAACATGGGGAAAAATTATAATGAAATGGAATGAAATACAGTCTTGTGAACAAATTCCTAAAAATTTTCAGGCTTCTTTCTCTCTCTCTTTTTTCTTGCACGTTTGATTCAATTCAGGAAAAGAAGGGACATGTGTATTTACTGCTCACCTATTACGTGCCAGGCATGTGTCTCAATATGCTATGTACGTTACATTTAAACATATAACCCAAATTTTTCTTGGTCATCATAGTATTTCTTTGGAAGAGAGGCCATTTGTAAAATAATATTTTTAGTAGTAAAATCCCTAATTGGCTATCCTAAGTATCTTCAATAGCAAAGTAGAATATATCCAAGAGAAAGTATAGTTGGTAGAGTGGATGTAACACTTACCAGATTTATTATCAACCTTTCAAAATAGGCACCCATTTTTTTTTTTTTTTTTAGAAAGGAAACTTGTGCTAGAGAAAAGAAAAAATACCTGCTTTTATATCAGATTGATCCGGCTTGGTTCAAAAGCTGTTCTCAGCAGTTCTGATGGGAAAGGATGTAAAGGTCTAAGATGTGGCTGGTCTGCTGAGCATCTGCTTTTTGATAGTGTTGGGTGGTCAAAAGCTTATTGATTTCCATCAGAGGAAATGAGTTAGCAGGCTTCAAGATGCTTCCTTTCTATGTTTAATGCTTTCACTGTTACTCTTGCATGAATTCCCAGATCAGAGTTTAATAAGGCTTAGTGCATTGTCGTTGGGGTTATTTTGAATGTGAATGTGCACTGAAATTTAAGTGACACTAAAAGTGCCCAGTTTAGCAGGAGTGTGTTTAACTGCCCTGGAGGCTAACTTTGCTGGTGAATATAAAGCAAATTAACTTAGTTTTGATATTCCAATTCCTTTAGAGACTTTCATAATTGGCACCCAAATAGTTTGAGAAAGTGAATACAGCTACCAATATGCAAGCAATTTACCCCATGAATCCTAATCTTCAGAGTTCCAAAGCACCTACACAACTGAACAAGTTGCAAACCTGGTTGATCTCTATCCTGAGTGAATATTCCTCCACAAGGCACCACACAAGTCAAATGTTTTTTTTCTCCACCTAGTTTTTATGAGAGTAAATGTCAAAATCTCAGAAGAATTAAAGTGCTAGAGTTGGAAGGGGTCTTAGAGTTTGGCATAGGGCAGGGACACCCCAACAGCAGCAGTGAATCCTGCAAGGTTACTCTTTGCTGCTTAATGATGAAGCCTTAGTCCTCTGAACCTTCCCAGTCTACTGATTTCTCTACTACTAGAGTTGGAAGGGGTCTTAGAGTTTGGCATAGGGCAGGGACACCCCAACAGCAGCAGTGAACCCTGCAAGGTTACTCTTTGCTGCTTAATGATGAAGCCTTAGTCCTCTGAACCTTCCCAGTCTACTGATTTCTCTACTAAACCAGAAAAATCATCTTTTAGTATATATGTATTTTCCCCCAAGAAAGAGCATCAAAGGATATTTTATAAGTTCTCAAGTTGGTGGAAACCAACAAGGGAGAGAAAATTCCCAAAGGTTTAGACTAATAGTTTTTCCATTTGTCAATTTGTTGACCTTTAGATTTTAAAATATTTTTCGGTGAGAGAGATAACTAATGTCTTCCCAGCCCCAAAGGACCCTCTTCCAGGAGACTTTCCCCCTCGCCTCAGGGAGTGGAGCCCTAGAAGCCATGTTTATACTATAAGACCCTGTCCCTCTATACCTCCATTGATGAGAGAGAGAGAGAGAGTTCACCCATGATGGGCCAATTTGATTGTCACCATGTTTATACTATAAGACCCTGTCCCTCTATACCTCCATTGATGAGAGAGAGAGAGAGAGAGAGTTCACCCATGATGGGCCAATTTGATTGTCTCATGGGAACTTGCTGCTGAGCTTTTGGTCAAACTGTGCTGATTCAGAGGTGGTCTTTTGTAGTTTGTGAATGGAGAAGCAAAGAAATTGCTCCTGCTGAGAGTTAGGATGGAGGCAAAGCCTCAGAGAAAGGCAGGGAGAGAAAGGGAGAGAGGTAAGAGAAAGAGAGAGGGAGGAAGAGAGAGAATAATCATTCATTGCCTTAGTTCTTGAGAATTTTCTGGTGTCTGGCTCTAGCCTTATGAAGCCTGTTTTCCCTACCCTTGGGATCCATGAAATAGCCTTAAAATAGACTTTCTTTTAATTAAGATGGTTCAAGTAAGTGGACTTCTGTTATTTGCAACCAATGAGACTTGTTAAAGCAAACACTGCTGTAAGATATTTGTTAAATTCCTGTTGGAAAGTTCAAGGTTACAGTTTTAAGGGTGCCAAAATTTCAACTGAATTCAAGTCTGAGGTTTGGTCAACGTTTGGGCTTCTAATAAGTGACTGCAGCTTTTCTTGGTGACAGGGCATCAGACTCATCTTTTAGATCTTAGACTGGAATTTTAATGGCTGGAATCATTAACGTTCAGCTTTTCTGTGGTGAATTTTATAAAAAATGTGATTAGATTTTTAGATTATCATCTTTTCACTCTAGGGAAGACTACTTAGGTTAGTTAATCTGGGTCTACATGACCCCAGTCCAATTGTTCTAAACCAAAGCATTTGTTTGGTAACAGTGTCTTTCAGTTTACTTATAGGAGTGGTACTTAGTTTTGTAACAGTGATATCATTTCTAGTTTTCGTGACCACAGAGACATTTGGAAATTAGGTTAGGTGATGATGAGTGGGACAATGTTGAGAATGGAGCTCATTTTAAGTTAGAGGGACTCCAGAAATGGGTGTTTTTGAAGTGTCATAGAGAAGGTAAACCAACCAAACTGGCAAAAAATTTACTATAATGCAGGCTCTAAAAAATTTTGTGGATGGGTATTTTCTTGTTTTATGAGGCTACTGTCATTATACTTTCCATATTGGTTTCCAAGATTTCCATCAGTAAAACAGAGCTGCCTATTCTAGGTCAGGTAAACTAGCCACAAATGTCCTGTCCACAAGGGCAAAATGAAGGTTGTTAGTTCTTAGCATTCCAGACTTAAAATATCAGTCTGTGGAGAGAAGCTTATGGAAGCTAGCATTCCTCTGGGTTTCAAGAGTCAATACCACTAAAAACAAAGAGATGATGGAATGCATACTTTTCCTCTCTTGCCTTACTTTGGCAGGACCGACCTAACAAGTGGAATTTCAAGTGACCAACTAGGAAGGCTCTGCAAGATTTTTAGCAAATCTTTAGTAAAGGTGTGAGAAGGAGAGCAGGCCCAAAGTTTATGGGAGAGTCACTCATTGATATGATGTATTTAGGAGAAACCCAGGAAGGCTCCTTTTCCCAAAGTATATTCCCCACCAGCATTGTACTTGCAGTTCATAATTAGAGGTTCAATTTTAGTTTAAAGACTTGCCCTATTAACACATAATTAGCCCTGGAAAGTTAATTATGCGATTAATACCTAGCTAACCCAGTGACTCTCAAAAGAAGTCCCTCTCCCTTCCTTCTTTTCCCCACTATTCTATGTGTCATGTCTGTCAGATGTGTTGAGGGTTTGGGACAAAATTGAGAACTACTAAGCTACCCTTGGTGTGACTTTCTGGAAGTGCCTTGTTTAGTTACAGCTAAATAAGATTAGAATATTAAGAGACTAAATATTTGGATGGGGAAGGGAGGAAGAAGGTGTAATTTTGATGCAGTGAGGAGTAATTTTGAAGGAATAGTTTTGAAGATGCTTCGTGGTGGGCGAGCATGGGTGGGTGCTGCAGTAAAATTACTGAGCTGTCTGATGTCACTTAAGAGGACTCCAGGACACAGACATGGATGTTTAGTTTCCAGCATAACACCCAGCAGTAGGAGGATGAGAGAGGCTTAGAAAGTGGAGGTTAGAAGGATCTGAAGATAAGTTTAGAGTACTTAATTATTATGCCTGGAGCTCTTCCTGCTGCTAAATAAATGGAAGGGAGGAGCCTATTAGAGTGCAGGGACAGATTTGTTCTGCTCAGGGTATTATTTTCCCTCCTGGATGCTAACAGAGTGTGTTGATGTCTCTAGAGGGAGCGAGCTGGACCCTCTCAGACAAATGGTTTTGATATTTGCTAATTGAATTCACCCTTGTAAGCCATATTGCATTTCTCAGTATCTTCTTCCTGAATCTGGCCATACTGCTGCTCAATCTTAGTGTAGGTCACCTTGGATTTGGTGCAATGGATTTGAGAAACTTCTGTGATGCTGAGCTCCATGACTGGGCTTGGCAGAATGGTGCTACTGCAGAGATGGTCGCATTTTGAATGTACATATTTTCTAGAGCAAGACTTCAAAAGACGCTACAGAGAACAGTGAGCTTGAGAGAATCACAGGGTCAATGAACAATGTTTAAACAGTCGCTTAATGGCTTCTAAACAAATAGAAACTGGCAACTAGTTCTCTAGGATGGTTCCTAGTTTTGGCTGATCATCAAAACCAACTGTGCAGCTTTAAAAATATTAAAGTATAAAAGAAAGGGATGCTTATGGTAAACAAAGGTATAAAAGGCTATAAATATAAAAAGTAAAAGTTTCTCTCCTCTCTCCCCATTCCCAAGAATTTTGATCTTTGTTTGTAACTATTAACAGAAATTTTCTGTTGATAGGTAAGCAGAGCAGATAAATACATAGATACATGTAAATATAGATAGGTACTTTTCAGTATGCAAATAATATCATGCCCTTCATACTATCCTGCATCTTATTTTTCACGTTAGCAATCAAAACATATATACCTATTTTATTTCAGTTTGAATTGCTGGGAGTTCATATGGCTTTGACTATCTTTCCATGCTGGAGATGTGTGGGAGAGATAAAGGCATACAGTAAGCCATCGGCTCTCTAACTTTATTTGGAGAGCCTCTTAAAACAGAGACTGCTGGTTTTACTCTCCCCATTTCACCCAAAGTTTTTGATTTAAAAACTTCTCAATGGAGAAGTTTTTAAAAAGGAATATACCTGTTTATTTTACTCATGTTTCCCATAAGGCATCACTATGATGCTTTATAAACAAGGTGAAACTGCACAGGGCAGTGACAGCTATTCATTTTCTCCTGGTGGAACGGAGGAAAACATTCTCTGAATGTGATCCTGCACTATGATGCTTTATAAACAAGGTGAAACTGCACAGGGCAGTGACAGCTATTCATTTTCTCATGGTGGAACGGAGGAAAACATTCTCTGAATGTGATCCTTCTTATATCTTTTTCTTACAGTTGGTTCTAAGCAAGGACAGATCTACTAAAGGGTGAAGAAGTGGATGAGGAGTCTTCAAACTTCCTCCTTGTCAGGGCTCCCAGCCTCTTTCTGTGTCTGTTTGCAATCCCTTCAGCAGTTTCTCCACGTGACTAACATTTTACTCTGTGTTTTTTTCTTACCTATCCTCCCCCTTTCTACCAACCTCTTCCTTCTTCTTACGTCAAGAGAGCACTCTTAAAAATAGTTGAGGCCTTTAGTCCACCAAGAAATGGACTGAGATAAGCTGTTAGACAGACTGCTTTATAGGTTGTTTCAGTCCAGAGGGATTAAACAGGATGACCTCACTGAAAAAGAAACCACACTTAATAGCTTAAATGGGACTGCTCTCTACTGGATCACCCTGAACCACTGCTCACACTTCTTGTTTCAAGTGAATGTGGTGGTTTGGACCAGAACGGACCTGATGTCAGTGAGATAGTTTAAATGCCTTTGTCTTTCAGAGATAAGCCAACACCTTATAATGTAAGCAGAGGGAGGAAATCTGTAGTAGGTTGTCTGACATTCAGTCCCAAACCCTGAGACCTATTCCTGGGGCATCTGGGGAAATGGACATTCTCTCTCTCTCTGCTTCTCTCAGTGAGAAATTTGTGGAACATAATTCTTCAGAATAGAGACTCCATCCATGTTTCACCTACATTTATCCTTAATTAGAGATTTCAGATGGAGACCATTTAAAGTAACAGCAATGAGCATGTCTTTTGAGTCAGAAAAAACAGATCTCCACTCCCAGCTTTACTCGCAGGGATGTTGTTGGGGTTGAAAATCACTTCATACAAGAGCTTATCACAGTACTTTGAACATAGTAAATACTTAACACATTTTAATTTTTTGTTAGTTTTTACTTTGAAATGGCAGCTGCCTCTGTTAATAGCCAACATAGAGAACTCTGGGACGTCTCCCAAAATGTATTTTTTTGTTAGTTTTTACTTTGAAATGGCAGCTGCCTCTGTTAATAGCCAACATAGAGAACTTATATTAGGTCCAAATTATAACTAAAACCAAGGCTTCTAGAAGCAGTTTTCCCTAAATCATTTTTTTCTTGTTATTCTCATTTTATTATTTATTTATTATTTTTTTAAAGTTTATTTATTAATATTTTCTTTTACATTCTATGATGTTGTTGCAGAGCACAGCTGGGGGGAGGGGGAGAGGGAAAAGGGGAAGGAAATAGCGTGGGAGAAGGAGGAAGGAGGAGGGGTGGGGTTGAAGCCTGTGGCACCCCCCTCATTCCTGCATGGGAGACTAGGGGGCTTCCAGTGGTGGCCTGGTCATTGCTGAGCTGGGTGCAGATGTCAGAGGAATGTGGCTGAAGCCCTTTTCCCTCCCACTGTCCCAGCTTGGGAGCCCGGGGCACTTCCTGAGGTGGTTCGATGGTCTTCACTGGGTTGGTTGCATGTGTTGGGGGCATGGCCGAGGCCCTTGGCCCCCCACTGCCCTGGCTTGGGAGAGCCCAGGGCACTAGATTTTCCTAAACCTTTTTGACTTCATGAGTTATACTAACTTTCAGTAGCTTGCTCTCTCAGTCTTCTTAAGGGGAAACAGATTTTGCCAACATTAGGAAGTCTTCATTAGTAATAGTCATTACTTAGAGTTTTCTCCCTGGCCAAATTGCTGACTCAATACATCTTGTTTTAGAAAGAGGAAGTAGCTGAAAGGCACCTGTTAATGAAACTAAAATAACACAGTATGCGTGTATGTGTGTGTGAGAGCTAAATCCCGTCCTTGGAATGGATACGAAAACCATCATATAAATAGATGAGGTTCACTGTATATCAATTTTCCTAAAATGTCTAATTTGTATTTTCCCATAAATACATTTTTTTTTTACTTTTGCTCTTAAGAAGCGTGCAATAAACAAATTCATTGTTATTGTGATGAAAAGATTTATTTCTAATCGGTTTCTTGATAATTAAAATCATTAAATTGGAATAATCATCAGTTTAGTTATAACGTTCTGCAGTGTTACATCAAGTTACGGATTGAAGAGATTAAGAGAGGGTTTTGTAACATGAGTGAAAGATGTGTTTCATTCCAACTCAGACTGCTTTCTGAGCACAACCTTTTGTAGTACAGCAGAGGGCAAGGCCTGTGCCCTTAAAGAGAGGCTGATTCAAACAAAGCAGGTCTCTTCACTCTTTTATTCACTTAATCGAGCATTTTATTAAAACACATTTGTTAGATGCCTTCTATGTACCAGACTTTGTGCTAGGGAGTGGGGATTCAATCTAGGGAAAAGCAGACATAAAGAAGTAGAGCAAGATAGATTCTGCTGTAGAGATAGGAACAGAGAGCTGTAAGAATGGAGGAAACAATGACTAATAGCCTGTGATCAAGGAAGCCTCAATCAGAGGAGCTGACTCCATACCGTGTCAAACCACACGCTTTGTGCTATGACACCAACCAGCCTCCTGCATTTTGATTTCTGATGAACCGAACTTTTGCTCTCTTTCCTTTGGTTGTTCAGTCCCCCTGAAGATCATACTCTATTCACACTCTTTCATCTCTGTACTCCTTGAATCTAGACAGCATTATGTACGTGGCACATAGCAGGTGCCTACTCAGTGTTAAACTGCAATGACTATGGCTCCTGGCTTCCAATTTCATTTCTTTATGTATAAAATGGATCTTTCTTTTTGTGTTTAGTCCCACATTTCTTCTCTGTTTTAATATTAATGGTAAATTATTTGTTGGAGTTTTTGGTTCCCCACTTCCAGCCAGAGTCCTGTACATAATCAATTAATCCTGGGCTCCTGCTGCTCTGCTGTCTCCTTCTCATACCTGGCACAGTGCTCCAGTTTTGTTGGAGTTTTTGGTTCCCCACTTCCAGCCAGAGTCCTGTACATAATCAATTAATCCTGAGCTCCTGCTGCTCTGCTGTCTCCTTCTCATACCTGGCACAGTGCTCCAGCCCCTCCATTGCCCTGCGGTTGGGAGTTTGTCTCTTAAGACACCATGTCAGTCCTTGGAATATCCTTGTAATTTCTAGGGATCCTCAGACTATTTCAGAAACAGATAATCTGTTGACTTACTCCATTGTGAGGGTGAAAACACTTCCTGAATTTTAGGGACTTGGGTTTGTAAGCCTATATTGTGAAAAATTGCCTAGGTGGAGTTTTAAGGAACGCTGAAACTGATCACATTGCTTTATGAGCTAATCCCTTCAAAAAGCTCCAGACAAGAGCAGGGATGCTTCTGCTGAACCCCAATGTAGCCTAGTAACGGGGTTGTCTATTTAATACCAGGGTTGAGGGCAAATGCCAGGGTGAAGGGGATTAAGTTCACTAGAGGAGCAGAAATAATCACTTGTGTATTCAGGGTTTTCTGAATAAACACAATGTATCATGCACTGTGTATTTTCAAATCTTATTTCCTTTAATCCTGGCTGATCAAGACGAGGAGTTTTAGGTTCCAGTCAAGATGGTGAAATAGATGGTCCCCAGCATCACTCTGTCTCACCAATCAACCAATTTACAACTATAAAAATGTAACATCAGCCAAGCTGGGGCTGCTGGAGCTCAGAGGAAGAGGAGGAGAGACCTATGGAGTTCATGAAGGTGGGAGAAACAATGATGAGAGAAAGAAAAAACTGCTCTGAGCATTTCAGGCTGAGGCCACTTTAAGGCTCCAGCTGCTGAGCTCATGGAGCAGGAGCTGGCAGGAGCCTCAGCTGTGCCCTTCAGATGGAGTTACTTGGAGGTGGCAGGGGAGAAGAGAGCCTTGGAGGTCCCCAGGACAGCAAGACCACTAACAGGGTTCCCATGGACCTATGCAGGAGCGAGGGAACATAACAGCTATAAAAGGGGAGCCATTCAGAGGCTGGTGAGTCATTGCAGGGACCAGCACAGGGCCTGTCCCATGGGAAGTGTTTAAAGCACGGGTGATGGGGGACACAGGCCCACCGGGAGAACAATGGGACACAGCAAGGACCATTGATCCGCACCCCAATCAGCATAGGACCACTCAGAGGAGACTGGTCAGGAATATAGAATTGCATGGGTTGCTGTTTGGTGAAAAAACTCAGGCCCAGATCAGAGTTTCTACACAAGCTGGGTGCACCAGGTCTCTGGAGAGCTGGAAGTACCTATAAGGTCAACCATTAAACCCTGAAATGCACAAAAAGCCTTCCCTAGGGAAACAGCAGCAAAGAAGCAATTTACTCAACAACACAGCTCAAGTACGGGTTCCCACAGGAAGTTCCCCTGTTTTAGAAGTAAGCAAAGGACAAAAAATTAGTTCCAGTCCAGGCCCACCACCAGTACCTAGGGGCTACCCAGGGACCGAGGAATAGAGAAGTAGACCGGAGCCCCCTCCCACAAGCAGGCACACTGTGCAAGCACCTTGGGGCCCACCCAGGGACCTGAGGTATAGAGCCAGGGACCAGACACTCCCCTCAACTAGGCACATCGCCAGCACCAAGGAGCAGGTCAAAAACATCATCTCCATGTGGGTGGCTCACCACAGCCACCACAATAACCATGGCTGCCATAAAAGTGGCTATATAACACAACCACCATGGAGATGGTCCACCAGCCACTGGAGTGCAGACACAAGGAGAGTCACCAGCAGAGCTAAAGAAAAGAAGAGGATGTCTTTCTCCACAAAGCCCATTTCAGAGTGACAGAAGCAGCATCTGCTCTATGACAATACCGGGGGACCTGTTCACACCTCTCAGCACTGGACAGATCATCTAGGTAACAAATCAACAGAGTAACCATTATTCTTTGAGAAGAAGAGAAGAAATCTAGGGTAATTAGAGGGGGGAGCGGAGAAGGCAAGGGGGATGGGGAGAGATTGGGCAAGGGGCATAAAGAATAATTACGATTTATAGCAACCACAAAGCCCATTTCAGAGTGACAGAAGCAGCATCTGCTCTATGACAATACCGGGGGACCTGTTCACACCTCTCAGCCCTGGACAGATCATCTAGGTAACAAATCAACAGAGTAACCATTATTCTTTGAGAAGAAGAGAAGAAATCTAGGGTAATTAGAGGGGGGAGCAGAGAAGGCAAGGGGGATGGGGAGAGATTGGGCAAGGGGCATAAAGAATAATTACGATTTGTAGCAATATATATGCTAGTAATATTGATTTGATCAACATATCTCAATGTTGAACCCCCACAATATGTATAATCTATTTTGATTCAATAAAAATTAAAAAAAAAAAAGACTTGAAGTTTCCACAAGATTTTCTCAGTAGGCCCCAAAGTTCAGTATAAAAGCCCTGAAATTGCTTGTTCTTTCTGAATATTGCATATTTTCTACTCTTTCTGAAGTCTTCTTTCTTGCCCACTGAAACATGAGTTCCTCAGGGGCAGGGCCATATTCACATACTATCAGTGTTCAATATCTAGGGAAGGATTAGGTGAGCATAGATGCTCAATAAATACTCGCGGATTGTGTGTCTGCCTGCCAAGTTGCTGACCTTGGAAATCTGAAACTCTTAGTTTATTCTTTCAAAGCTGATCAACACAGTTCAGATTAAGATGCCCTGAATAGATTGTGATGATGATGAAGGTAGCTACCATTTACTAAGAGTAGTTTACTAACTTATTGCAGCAGTAAAAAAGGAATGGCTTTCAATGAGTTGTGAACTCTGGTATCTACAACTTGTATAGTGTACTCTTACAATGACTCAGACCTTGACCATGTGACGGCTGCTGCTGAATGAGCCCAGGCTAACCTCTTTTAGAATGAAACACCATATGGAGACACAAAGAGAGCATTTGGAAAATGGAAAGAGGCCATTCCAGACATTCTGGTCTTTCCTACAATCTCCCCTGAGTCCCCAGACATGTGACTGAGGCTTTCTAGGACCGGCCTAAGCCCAGGCAACACATCAACAAACTGCAAACGCATGAGTGAGTCTAGTCATTGTCATGTGGAAAGTAAAAGCTGCCCAGATGAGCCCAGCCCAAATTGCTAATCTACAGAATCATGAACAAATAAATGGTTGCTGCTTTAATGTCACTAAGTTTTAGAGTGATTCGTCATGCAATACTATGTTACTGATGTGCTTATTACGTTTGAGGCCCTGAGATAATTAATGTATTGTCTCCTTTCACTCACAGGATAATTCCTAAGGTATATACTATTATTATCTCCACCCTATAGGAAGGAAATCTGACATTCAGAGAGGTTAAATAACTTGCCCAAGCTGGCAAAGCTGGTCACAATGGAGCAGGAATGCAACCTCACGTCTGCCTGTTTCTAGAGTCTGGTTCTCAACCATTGCTCTACGTTTCTTTAGTGATGACCTTTGTCTATCTAACCACATCTGGGGTCTATCACTTCCTGTTTCTTTAAATGGAGCTATCCTATACATGGTTCTCTGTGTGGCTTTTGCTTGCTGCAACAAAAGATTATCAATCTTTGATACTTGAGGTGTTTTTGTATATAGATCAAACTGAGATGAAGTGTTCAGACAACTTATCTTACAAATGATCTCAGAGTATTGTCAGAGAGGGTACAAGGAGCTTAGTCTTCTATTATTGTTGCAGTACTTTTTCTTTTATTGCTTTTGGTAGTTATAGGGTGTTGTTAAATGTCAGAGGAAAATGAAGTATTATAAAGTAAATGAATTAAGCCAATATAAATGACAGATTTTACGATTTAGCACAATATTAAATACTTGTGTGTTAATCCTTTCAATGTGCCTATTAGTAACATAAATTGTGGCCTGAAAAAGCCATGTAGTCTTGCAACATTTGTTTGTTATCAGTATCTTAGAGGAAGTAAAGAAGCTGGGATTGTTCATCTTTCTGAAATGCATTGGGGGTAGGTTGATATTCTATCAGCACAAAACATTTTATTTTGAAAACCAGGAAGTTATTTCAAGGACTATGTGGGGGCATTTCATAGGCTTCCTTATCAAAGAGGCCCAATTTTTTTTCTAAGACTATTATTAATCCTCGAAATGAGAAACTTCATTACCTAAGAGATTTTGCAGATAAGTATAGTATTTACTTTCACAGTATGGGATCTGCCAGGGGTAAAACTGAAGCCATCATTCCTAAAATTGTGGCAGTGATAGAGATCTTTGTAAAACTCTCTCAGTAAGGACCTATAGATCAATAGAAGTAATCTAGTACTTGAGAGCTATTATTCAGGGACTTTCCCAAATGTGTGAAAGGCAAGGTTTTTGGAAGCCATTGGAAGAGCTGCTGGCTTTGGCAATGATTATTAAAAAGAAATAATCATGTATGTACTTGATAGATCAATAGAAGTAATCTAGTACTTGAGAGCTATTATTCAGGGACTTTCCCAAATGTGTAAAAGGCAAGGTTTTTGGAAGCCATTGGAAGAGCTGTTGGCTTTGGCAATGATTATTAAAAAGAAATAATCATGTATGTACTTGTTTCCATCCAATGTGTTATATTGTTATAAGGCTATAAGAAATGAGTTTTTATAGCCTTGAAAATGTTAACATGTGACATGGGTATTGTTGGATCTGTTTCACTCTTATCGTCTCAGAAATTCTGGAGACATTAGAAGTTATCTCACTCAGCCTTGTTCCTAAGCTTTAGTTTTTTGTTTTTTTCTCTTCTTCTGTAGATCTCTGGTCATCTAGTTACTCTATAAACACTTTGTTGAAAAGGAAATCACCACTTGATAAGACAGTCCATTCCATTTCTGGACAGTCTTTGCTGGTGTGAATCTAGTCTATCTAATAAATTCAAACCTTCACTTATATCTGCCCTTTGGAATGAAAATAGGTTAGGTTTCGATTCTAGAACTAACAACTCCAAAATCTCAGTGGCTCATGGACATTTTGGGTTGGTTGGGGGCTCCATGTTGTCACTGTTGCCCTCGTTCTGGCACCGAGGCCGATAGGAATGCTACTATGCACACATTGCTGGTCACAGTAGCAAGAGGAAAAGAACACATGGCAAAACTCACACTTCTGCCTGAGGCTTGCCCTCTCGAAATAAGTAAGGGACACACTTCAACTCTGCTCACATTTCTTTGGCCAAAGAAAATTACATGACGAGGACTTAATTCAATAGAGTAGAAAAATGTATTTCTTTCATGTGTTGAGAGAGAAAGAAAAAGAGAAAGGGAGAGATGTATTTGTGAATAGCTCTAACAATCAAAAACTACAACTAATCTTAAAAGGGATATCAGTCTTGTGAGCATAGTCAAAGACTCATTCTTTCATTTTTTTATGTCATATTAAATTTTTGGCTTATATATTTGTACTTGGTGAGACAACTGATGATGTGAGTTGCTGTACCAACATAAATGCCTAATAGAACACTATGCAACTTATTCTTTAAAACCTGAAGGTAGAATTTTACATTTGTTGTTAATTTCAACTTGTTTATTTCAGCATGGTGTCCATCTCCTTATTAGGTATCCCTTCCAACTTACCATCAGTATAATCAGCAAGTCTCTGATGCTTTCATTTAAATCAGAGGTAGCTTTGATTTTGGAACCTTGTGATCTGTCACTAGTGATGACACCCTTGGAACAGGCTGACATCAAATAATAAATCAATATTCTCTTGGAATAATTGTTTGGCTGCTTGTGAATGCAGTTTAAAGGACCATAATCCAGTCCACATTGTGCACCTTAAAGAAAAGATGATTATTTTTCATTTTGATTTTGCATATAATGGCACATGACAATACTTAACACAGGTGACTTAATGTAAAGAGTATTTGCTGCTTTTCTTTCATTCCTTGGAATTTTTATTGCTGTAGCAATGCATGTCCATATATGAGGGTACTTGGAAAAGTTTGCAAAAATAGAATTAAAATATAATACAAATCTTTTCGTGAACTTTTTGAAGCACACTTGCATTTCCAAAAATAAATAAGAAAAGTAATCCAGTTAGTTGCTCAGTAAAACCTAGACTTAAGTCCAGTTAGAAAAAACCTTTAATAAGAAGGTAGGTTTTTCACAGCAAATAAAAACAGTGGAAATTATCTTAAAAGAAGCAAAGATTCATGTGATCCTTTGATAACCCATGTGAGAAGTAGAACTGACATACTCTACCTTGCATTTTGGGTGTCAGGGAATCAGTAGCACCTTAAAAATAACTGCAACAGGATGAAGAATGGGAGGAAAAAATAAACACTGTTAACAAAATAGTTTATTCGGGAAGGAAGTAAAATGAACTACACTGAAACAGTAATGTGCAGAATAAATATAGAAAAGCACGTTTCCAGAGATACACTAGGAAAAACCCTAACCCAAATATACTGAAAGGAATCCAAGGATAGAAATAATAGCTAAGTGGGCTGAGATATTATCTATTGTTCAGAGGGAAGAACCTCACGTAGAAGGATAAATGTTGAAAAATAGAACTGAACACTAAGTGGAGGAAGAAACCACTTTGACCAAAATAAGATGTATATAGTAATAGGTCAGGCCCTTAAAACTCCAAAGAAGGATGGAAAGGCTAGCCATGCTTTGTAGGAGTGTTTTGGAGGAATTGTTAGAGTGTATTAGAAAAGCAGTTGCCACTTCTTACTAAAGCTGACACAAACGAACAATTTAGAAGTTTAAGAAACAACTGTTTATTTAACTAAATCCTGAATTGCTCTTTCTGTGAGAGTGTAAATGTATAGACATTCTTTGAGCCACAGGTTAAAAAGGTTGTATAATTGTTTATGTAATATTTCAAACAGACATGAGCCCTCATACTTCTTTAGACCAGGGTCAGCAAATCTTTTCTGTAAAGGCCAGATAGTAAATGTTTTGGCTTTGTGGTCATACGGTCTCTGTTGCGCTACTCAGCTTTGACATTGTAGCATGAAAGCAGCACAGACAATACATAAGTGAATGAGTGTGTCTGGGTTCCCTTAAAACTTTATTTATAGGGCCGACCGGTGGCTCACTCGGGAGAGTGCGGCGCTGGGAGTGCAGCGACGCTCCCGCCGCAGGTTCAGATCCTATATAGGGATGGCTGGTTTGCTCACTGGCTGAGCGCGGTGTGGGCGACACCAAGCCAAGGGTTGTGATCCTCTTACTGGTCACAAAAAAGAAAGAAACAAACAAACAAAAAAACACTTTATTTATAGCGCGGTGTGGGCGACACCAAGCCAAGGGTTGTGATCCTCTTACTGGTCACAAAAAAGAAACAAACAAACAAAAAAACACTTTATTTACAAAAACAGGTGGGAGGCTGCATTTGACCCACAGCCTGTAGAGCACCAATCCCGGCTCTAGACCATAGGTTACTTCCAGGTAGTAAAATAATTGATACCTGCTTTCTATTCTATTCATCCAAGATAAATAGTCCCTACCATCAAGCCTCATAACTTCATAATGTTGATTTGTTCTGAGTGGACCAGGTGAGCCAAAGTACTTTCGGAGAGTAAAATATCTTTGCTAAGATATGCTAACTTTTTTCAGAGAGGGCTTCTATGTCCTAGATGCATGAATTAACAATTTTCTTATTGGAGGTTTAAAAACTCAAGCTTCTTTGCATTTCAATAAAAACTACTATAATTAGGGCTTCTAAGCTCATCCATGTTTATTGCAGCTTAACTTGAGGAAACCCAAGTCCCCAAATCATCACAACCTGACATCCAGGTAACATAGTGTAGTCCCAATCTAGAGACCTTCCATCAATCCGGTAGCAACACGTGGTCTTCAGGGAATATTTTCTCCTCTCATCGAGTTTACAGAACTAGAGTCGTGGTTACCTTTTGGTATATCAGAATAGCTTGGAGTAGAATTTTGTGATAAACATAACCAAATGGGATTGAGCTACTATTCTTACTTTTTTGAAATGTCAGGGTCTAAAAATGTCACTGATCTTGGCAGCTAAACTCAGCATTCCTTCTTTTGGGTGATAGCATTGTTCATCAAGCCACTCCAAAGTAATGTTTTTCTGTTTACACAGCACTCGGCAAATTAGATTTGTTCCTACCATTACCCCCCTTTTTTCTTTCTTTGGAAAAAAGGTCTTTTTAATTTATTATGCTTTTTACCTCCCCTTCTTTTTATTTATTTATTTATTTTTATCTAGTCTCTAGGTACAAGAGTGGTCAGAAAACGTGAGCTCTGTCTTCTTTATCTGCATCCTGCATGGCATCCAGCACAGTGCCTTGCACGTAATGAGTATTTTCTAAATGTTTCTTAGAGCCTCCTAGAAGACTTATGTCTCCATGTTCATGAGACATCCATTTGTTGGGGAGCGAATGATCACTTAGCATTCAGTAGCATACTCATAATTCTATAGCTATGTCCCAGTAGGATTCCTATATTATGATCTGCCCAGCTACTTCTCACTGCATTTGATATATACCGACAAGAACTTTTTTAAGAGCTCTTTTTCTTCCCCCCTTAAAGTTTGTTTTAGGTATTTGTATTAGTCCATTTTTGATGCTTATGAAAAAAATACACAGAACTGGGTGATTTATAAAGAAAAATGAAATTTATTGCTTATAGTTTCTGAGGCTGGGAAGTCCAAAGTCCATCTGGTGGTGGTGACAGTGACCCAGGGGTCTCAAACAGCAAGATGGTGGAAGCAGAGAGCGCAGAGAGAAAGACAGACTCTCCTCTTCTTTTAAAGCCCTCAGAACCAAGCCCCCGACCACCATTTTTAATCCATTCACTACTGCATGGTCTTACAATCCAGTCACCTCTTTAAGGCTCCACCTTTCAATTACCATGATAAGATTTCCCACCCTCTTAACAGTCACAGAGGGGGCCAAGTTTCTAATACATAAAACTTGGGGGACACAATTCAAGCTTCAATGAGTTTTGGGGGGACATAATTCAACCCACTACAGTAATGGTCTATAGTAACAGTCTCCTAAAACTCCTTTCAATCCTTAAATAACATAATGTGTTTGTTATGAAACTACGCTTAGAAGCCTAGATGCCATTTTTAACAATCAAAAAGGTAAACTCTTGCAGTACTTGAGTACTGAATGAGAAAAAGGTCAAGAAATGGACTTTCATAAACATCTGAAACTTGGTAAATAGAAAAATATCTAGAAATATCTCCATTGTCTCTTTTATTTTACGACCAATTTGATTAAATGTGACCAAATCCCTTACACTGTGCATTTTGGTATGTTTTCAGAAATGGCAGAGCTGAAGGATTATCTGGTAGGCTTCTTCTATTTAGAAATGTTCTGTTTAAAAAAAAGTAATATAGAAGACTCAGATTTAAAAAACAGTAAATTTAATAAAAGTTTATTATTGTTTAACAGTAAACAGTAGACAAAGTAAAGGGGATGGTTATTTACCTAACAAGAGCATTCTTGCTTTGAAAAATAACTTCCTGAAGGGTTTCTGTAAAATACTGTCCTTTTCCTGTTCCTTCCTGTCACCAAATGTTTGTTTACAGACAAATTCTTACTAAATGATACAGGAGGAAGCTGGGTAGAGAAAATTTGGCTCAACTGTTAAAAAAAACTATTAATTGAGAATCAACCTGTAGTGGATTGAATTATGTCCCCCCAAAACTCACTGAAGCTTGAATTGTGTCCCTCAAGTTTTATGTATTAGAAACTTGCCCCCCCCCTCCATGACTGTTAAGAGGGTGGGAAATCTTACTATGATAATTGAAAGGACCGTGCAGTAGTGAGTGGATTAAAAATGGTGGTCAGGGGTGTGGTTCTGAGGGTTTTAAAAGAAGAGGAAAGTCTGTCTGCTCTCTCTCTGCTTCCACCATCTTGCAATGTGAGGCCCCTGGGTCACTGTTGCCACCACCAGATGGACTTTGGACTTCCCAGGCTCAGAAACTGTAGGCGATAAATTTATTTTTCTTTATAAATTACCCAGTTCCAAGTATTTTGTGATAAGCAACAGAAATGGACTAATACACAACCTAAGTTAAAACAATAATGCAATTATAAAATGGTATTTATTTTCTATGTACCTTTCAGAAACAAAATTATGGTATGAATAAAGACACGTTGGTGTTTTCTGATCTCTGTTCTCACTACAGCTTTCATGGCCCTTTGGTTTATCAGCGCTAGTTTGGGTGCTGGTTTTGTGTGGAAGTGAAATAATAAATATCTTGTACGTTAGCACTAATGGGTAGTCCACTGTTCACAGCAACAGGAAGTGTTTATTTTTAGACTGTAACATTATCTCTAAAAGATGGAGAATGGATAAAATAAGATTTGCTATTCAAGTTGGCTAGACCCTGTATCCTGTAATTTCCTTTGACCACTACAATTCTGTAAAGGATTTTATATTTGAAAAGACTTTGAAAAATTCATTGCAAAGGATTATTTCATTTTATTATTGTCTTTTCCACTCAAATATCTATTTTTAGGAAATCGGCATTAGTTTTGATTAACTGAAGGAAAAAACCCAGTAACCAATTAATGGAAAAATATTATTTCTGTCAAAACATATTTTTATCCTTTTTATTTTACCCATGTTTGATGACCAGATATATATCTGTGATAAACCAGTGAATTTTGACAAAACAAATAATTTAAAATGGGTTAAAAGGAAATGTAACGAAAAACTAAAATGCTTCAAAAAGAAAAGAAATATTAATCTCTCCCAGGTAACTGCTTCCCTTTTTTGTCTTCAACTTATGGATAACTGGGCTTCTCTGAACATGGTGATTTGCAGTACATGCTTGTTTCTTGGCACCTGCAACTTTGCGGCCATGTTGCTTGGGTAATGATCTTGAGGAAGAAACAAAAGACAAAGGCAGGTATGAAATAGCTATAAATGTGATGCCTTTCAGAGTTGACAAAATCTATAAATTCTAAAAGATCGTTGTTATTTTAAAAAGTTCCAGATTTACATAAGATAGGATCTTAGATGTAATGTCCTGTAAAACCATGCAAAAAGGAAAGCTGGAAAATGCCACAGGGAGAAAGTTGTCCTTGATAATCTTAGATGTAATGTCCTGTAAAACCATGCAAAAAGGAAAGCTGGAAAATGCCACAGGGAGCAAGTTGTCCTTGAATGCCACAGGGAGAAAGTTGTCCTTGATAATAAGGTGAACATTCCAAAAGGAGGTAAGAGTGCTAGTTAAACATGCAGTGAGTGCATTCCCCTCCCTGTCTATCTTGAGTCTTCAACTTCTTCCTCTATGCTGGCTTCTTCCTCTCAATCTATAAACACTTTGAAGCCTCTCCCACCTGGCAAAAACCCTCCCTTAATCCTGAATTCCAATTTAACCTGCTACCCTCCTGTCTTTCCTCTTTTCCTCTCAGCTAAACTTCTTGAGAGAATAGTCTTTACTTAGTCTCTGACACCTTTACCTCTTCAACTCATTTCTTCTGTGTTTCATCCCCTACTTTGGGATTTTTTTCTGCAATTGCCAGATCTAGTGGGCCCTTTCAGTTTCCTCTCTGTTAATACAGAGGCACATGTTGCCTTTTTTATGAAATCACATCGCCAGACTTCATTAGTTATTTGAGTATCTATCTTTCAGTAGAATGTATGTCCCAGGAGGGCTGAGATGATATTTAATTTGAATCCTTAAGATGATAACAGTGCCTGCCCTACGTAGCTACTTAAGAAATGTTTGTTAAATAAATAGCTTTTTCCCTATTGAACTGCAATGATTTTCAGGAATGTGGGAGTAACAGGACATTTATACACTTGTATTATTGTTGGTTTGTTTAAATAATGTGGCCTGTCTTTCCACATGGTTTGGGTTTGAGGGATTCATTTCCTGTTTCTTTTAAATGGTTTCTGAATGCTCCAAAACCATTTTGCTCTGAACCCCCCTGCAAGTTCAGTCCCCTGTCTTGCAGGAGGTCTCAGGCCTTCAGCGGCCTCCTAGTCAGTCAAGTCTGGTGGTGATGCAGGCCACGACGTTGTTTGCTTAGCTGCTTGGGTGGTTCCCTGTGTGCGGGAGAGGAAGCAGCTACATGAGCACCCTGGGGAACCCAAATGTGGCTTCCACATCCAAGCAACTTGGGCTGGCTCAAGTGCAACCGTGGCCAGGAGCCTCTGAAAACAGCTGCTGCACAGCTGTCCCGGAGAGCATTCCCATCACACGTGTCCTTTATGCGACTTACGTTGTTTAGATTATGATAAAGCAATATAACCATATTCTAAAATTTTGGAAAATTAAAGGAAAAAATCATTCCACTCATCTCCACACATTGATACGTTTAATGTAGTCCTTGATGGTTCTTTTTGTAAGGCATTAAAAAAAATTCGGTTGCTATCCTAGTGACTGCTTTTTTCGCTTACTGGATCACAAGCACTCCATGACTGTGTAGTCCTATAATCATTTAGAATCAGGCCACTTTTAGATGTTACATTTTCTAAATATGGAAATCTTGAGGTCTATGTACCATCCTGAAAAAGGTTCTTGAAAAATTTGGTTCTGCTGTTGTCCATAACACACGTGGGCCAGAGAGTTCCAGGGTGCCAGGGAATCAGGCTGTTTCTCCGCAGTAGCCACTTCCTTTACTTAGACTTTTTACAAGTCGAGGTAAAGGCCACCACAGGGGTCAGATTGCTTTCTAGAGGAAAATTCTTACAAATTCATACTGAGTGATTCTAGCCTCAAGAGATAATTATACATGCAGATAGAGATTTTATTTACCAGATTTATTTGTGCTTTTAAAAATATTTATGATATTATAAAATTAGTAAAAATCTAAAATGTCCAACAAGTGGGGAATGTCCAAGTAAGAACAGAACAAGATAATTTGAGACTGAAGAGAAGTAGAAGTCAAAAAAGAGAGTAGATCAGCATTTCTATCTAGGTCAGTCAATGAGCAAAGTATGCGTTTAATTAACTCCAGATGAGGTTTGAATTGTTCAGAAGGCACCAAAACAAAGGCAAGTTCATTTGAAACGACTGGGGAAATATTGAGGGGAGGTTAAGAATCATTTCCATAAGACACAGCTGGGAGAGAATGAGAATGTCAGTGATGTTTCCTGTTCCTACAGCCTCTTTCCTAGAGACTTCCTTAGTTCTGTGATCAAAACTTGCTTTTGCTCTTATTTGCACATTTTCTGCTTCCTCCCATATGAACTCTGAGTTGGGTATGGCAAAGAGGGACATTTTGCTTACATGTTTATTTTTGTTTTTTCCTCTTATGGGAAAGTACAGTTCCTAAGAAGCAGGAGAACACCTTTGCACACTGCAGAAGCCAGAAGCTATTGTTGAATTTTATCATAACATGACTCCTGGGATTATAGAGTCTTCTGCATTAAAGATGCTCTGAAGTCTCATGGAACAGCTATAAATTTGGAAGTCACAAAAAAGGACTGGTATTTGCTATCCTATGGAAGAAGAATAGCCGTGTTTATTGAGCATGGTGGTTGTCACTCGGACTGGTTACCATGCATTTTTAGTCCTTCTTGTCCCCCATTGTTGGCACAGGGCAGAATCACACTTCCTGGCCTTACTGTAATTGGGTTGTGGGATGGTGGGGTGTATTACCTCTGGCTGATGAGTTATGAGGGAAAGTGATGTGTGTCACGCCCATGCTGAGCATTTTGTTACCACTATAATTACCCTCCAATGCTCTCTTGTCCTCTCTGCCGTGACAACTGGCAAGGTTTGAGGTGGCAACTATTCCAGTGAAGAGACATGAAGCAGAGCCTCCAGCTAACTTGGGATGGACACATAGCGTGAGTAATAAACGTTTGTTGTTGTAATTAATATTTCGTTTTTAACCACAACATAACCTACTCCATATGCATTGATGATAAGTGATTACTAAATAAATACTATATGGAACATTTACATGGAAAACCTCATTTAATCCTCACAAAAACCCAATGAAGTAAAGTCTCTTATTTCCCCCAGTTTATAGATGAGGAAACTGAGATTTATAGCAGTTAAATAAATTTCACCAAGTCTCTTATCTTGGAAATAGCAGATCTGAACTTGAACCTAAGTTTTGTTTGACACAGAAAACTGAGAAACTATTGTAGTTTACAGAGTATTGCTTACAAGATTTAATCACAAGGCAGCTCAGAGCAGGTAGTGACTCACACTGTTTTGCATTCTGCAAGTAGCATTTCAGTGTTTAACTAGTAAGTCTTTTTCTCCAGGTGGGCTAGGAAGAGGCAGATTCTTCCTCGTATAGCCTCCAGGCATGCGGGGTGGCCCCTTTCAGAAGCACAAAGACATACGACTGGCTGGAACCTCCCCAGCTGCCAGTGCCAGACCTCTGTGTCCAGAGTGTGTTCCCATGTGTTTGTGCATCCAGTTTTAGTAAAGCCTGATGTGAAAGAGATCAGGCCCAGGAATCAGACTGCCTGGCTTGGCCATTTAACATCTGTATGATCTTGATAAGGTTAAAGTTAACCTCTCTTAGACTTGTTATTGTTTTTTTATTTTCTTTTCTGTAAAATGGGGATAGTAATAGTATTGACCTCAGAGGCCTATGTGAGGATTAAATGAGGTGATGCACATAAAGTGCTTAGAGGAGTACTGTACCTGGTACATGGAAAAGCATTCTCTCTCTATCTCTGTGTGTGCTGATTCATTTACATCTTCAGAAATAACCAGTGCAAAATAACCCTATCTTTGAGATTCTGAAGATCTTTTCCTGCAAGGGGAAAGAAGTCTTAAAGTGGTGAGTAACCAGTTTTTATTTTGTTCTGTTTTTTCAACCACATCAAGGATGCAATGCTCTACTTTCAGGAGAGAGGTCAGCAATGTTCAAAATGCAGGAAGTAAAGAAAACACAGGGAGCATTCATTGGAAAGATACTTGAAGATTTTCTTCTAATCCTCATTTCAAACCTGGGTTTCCATCCTTTCCCACCAACTCAAGGAGAGGTCCTTTCTGACACATGAGAAAAGAAAACATAAATCTTTTGATCAATAATTTTTCTTGAAGGTTTTCTTTTTGAAAATTGTTTTTAAGATATATTTTTTTTTAAAGTCTGTTTGAGGGCAATTTTTATTAAAATGAACTAGCTTCCTTCTGAGGGTGGACAAATCATTTCCCTTCTCAGATCTTATCTGTAAAATGAATGGATTAGGGTTGATAAATCTTCCTCTATCTGGTGTTCTTTGATTCTGCCATTCCCTGTTTAATCTACACCCTAGGAATGTGGATCTGGAGCCTGTTTCTGTTTTAGATCTTGGACTAGAAATCGACCCCCCCCCCGCCCCCTTCGCCTCCAGCTGCCCGGGTGCTAAGGAAAAGTGAGACTGCGGCCCGTTTATTTGGCGTTAGCGCTCTCTGTAGCATTAACCTGTTGTTGGTCTAATGTGTGGGGCCAAGAGAAGATGTGCTTGAAGTCTATGAACAGGGTTGCAGAACAAGTGCGTTTTCTTTTATTTCCTCATTTTCCCAGGAGTGAGTTGGGGTAGGAAAAAATTGGTCTTTGTTGTGAAGCCACAGTCCCAAACTTTAATCTACAGGAATGTTTAAGTTCTGAAAAACGTGTCGGAGAAGTCTTGCAATTATGTCCTTCGTCACACAAGAGGGTGAGTACTTTCAAGGCACTGGATTGAAGAGACACAAAAGTCAGGAAGTGACCTTCTCGTCGGGATTTCAGAGGCCACCGAGGAGAAACAAAGTCCTCTCACAATTGGGGACCCTCTGGACCGTACCACCCCGAGGGGCCCGGGGTGGGGAGACGGGGAGAGGGTGGAAATGGACATTTTCGCTCTGACCGAGCCGTGAGTAAACTGAGGATTGCCCCGCTGAAAAGACTCGGCGTCTGCACGTCCCCAGCCCAGAGACGAGAGCGGGTTTCGGCCGCTCCTCATCGCGGGGCCTGCAGAGAAAGCGGCCGGGGATCGCCGGCCTGAACGGCAGCCGTGTGCGCGCCGGGGCTGCGGGATGGCGTGCGCCGCCGGCCGGGAGGAAGCCGGCCCGGGGATGAATGGGGCCTTTGTTCCCCGGCAGCCGCGGCTCCCCTCGGCAGGCCGGGCGCGCACAACGGGGGCTGTATGCGAGAGGCATGGAAATGAGCCGCCGGCTCTCCCGAATGGCCCCATCCCCTTCCCTTCGGCGTGCGGAGGAATGCCGGCCCGCCGGGGAGGAAGCGTCTCGGGCACGCCGCGCTCGCGCCTCTGCACGGCCGCGGGGGGGAGCCCCTGCCGCCAATGAAGGCGCCTTTGAGCGCAGGCCGGCAGGACGGAGGGGCGGCGAGCTTGCCCCGTGCCGGAGCGCGTGTGTGCACCGTCGTGCGGCGGTTCCTCGGTGCCGGGCGGCCCCGGGAGCTCCCTCTCTCGTTAGACGTTCGGTAACGTCAGGAAAGCGGCCCCGTAAATAGATTGGGTGTCGCCGTGGGGGGAACCCAGTTTGGACGCGATCCGGGCTGACCTGCAGGCCGGGGTTCCAGCTTTGAAAGGCTCTTTGGTGCGCCTTACACCCACCTGCCCTCCCGCGAAGGTTTAGGTGGACGAGAAATGGCGTTTGGAGGAGGAGGTTGTTTCTGAGGTCACTGCTCAGCATTTTCCATTTTCTCAGAGATGGGGTGGGCCGTGTCGCAGGTCCAGAAGTGATGTCACAGCCAGACCTGTAAAATGATGTAACCTGCAAATGTTGAAGGACTAGGATGGGGACGACTATTTTGATGTCCGGATTCTTCTCTACCCTTTTCCTACTTCCTCTGCTGAGACAACTGTGTGACCCCAGAAGACCCACGGTTTCTCTGTGCTTGGTATTTTTCATCTCTTAAGATGAATATCCCAAGGCCAGAGAACTGATGTCATAAAGATCTGGGTGCTATGGAATTCTTTCTAAATTGGAGGAGGATACTTTATACATAAGGGGTCTTCAAAAAGTTCATGGAAAGAATCGTACTGTCTTTTAATTCCGTTTTTTCCATGAACTTTTTTGTGTGTGTGCACACATGTAAGATGTGTGGGACTAGAACTCCAGTGAAGTTCCATATAAAAAGGTCCTATTGGGCCTTGTGATTTGTTGGCTTTGTACCATTTATTACCAGGCTAATATGCCTGTCTCTCTCCACCAGCACGTGCCTCCTTGAGAACACAAACCTGTTTTTTTTATTCCTGTATCCCCTGCTCTGTGCCCAGAGCAGTCCCTGACCATCATAAGTGCTTATCAAATATTTTAAATAAATGAATGAATAAATACAAGAATGTAAAGAATTAATACTAACTTGCTGGCTGTTTTCTGTTTCTTGTAAATCTAAACGAGGTAGGTATTGGGGCTAGGCAGAAGTTCAGGACAAGTTTGAAGGAAAGGGTAGGAAAACATTTCTGAGTGCACAAACATTCTGCAAATGTTTCCTGAAATGACCCAAAGGAGAATGAGGCACTCAGGTGGAGGAGTCATTCGTTCCAAGGGAGTAGATGGTTAGTACTGGCAAACGTGAATCATGTTTTATATCAGTAAGGAGTGTGCATAGTCGATCATTCATTCTTTAAACATTCTAAGGAAGCAGCACAGTGAGAGTAATGGCTATGCATGATGGGTATCATTGTTTCTCATATATTGCTGTAACTATGCCTCTACAGTTCTTCTTATTTTGGGCCTGGTTTGGACGTCTATTTGGTTGTTTTCCTCTGAGGCCTGGAATATGTGAATATTGTTCCTGTTAAAAAAAAAAAACCCGGTACACTTCTGCATCCCAA
>NW_007726201.1:828123-829486 GCF_000696425.1 Galeopterus variegatus
GTTTCTCTGTGCTTGGTATTTTTCATCTCTTAAGATGAATATCCCAAGGCCAGAGAACTGATGTCATAAAGATCTGGGTGCTATGGAATTCTTTCTAAATTGGAGGAGGATACTTTATACATAAGGGGTCTTCAAAAAGTTCATGGAAAGAATCGTACTGTCTTTTAATTCCGTTTTTTCCATGAACTTTTTTGTGTGTGTGCACACATGTAAGATGTGTGGGACTAGAACTCCAGTGAAGTTCCATATAAAAAGGTCCTATTGGGCCTTGTGATTTGTTGGCTTTGTACCATTTATTACCAGGCTAATATGTCTGTCTCTCTCCACCAGCACGTGCCTCCTTGAGAACACAAACCTGTTTTTTTTATTCCTGTATCCCCTGCTCTGTGCCCAGAGCAGTCCCTGACCATCATAAGTGCTTATCAAATATTTTAAATAAATGAATGAATAAATACAAGAATGTAAAGAATTAATACTAACTTGCTGGCTGTTTTCTGTTTCTTGTAAATCTAAACGAGGTAGGTATTCAGGACAAGGGTAGGAAAACATTTCTGAGTGCACAAACATTCTGCAAATGTTTCCTGAAATGACCCAAAGGAGAATGAGGCACTCAGGTGGAGGAGTCATTCGNAAAAAAAAAAACCCGGTACACTTCTGCATCCCAATCAGGAAGCTCATAGATATGAGACATAAGAGGACACCGTACCTCAAATATGCCTGCAGGTATCCATGGGAGATACCTCTCAAGTGACACTGAGGCAAGCAAATGCATGGTCCTCTCCTTTCCCTCCACTCTCACACACACACACACACACACACACACACACACACACACACACACACACACTCACACAGAGTGATCAGGCAGTGAGTAACATAAAGTTCAGTTTAAAGAAGGGACCCCAATGATTCCTCGATTGTGTCAGGTGCAGTATGCCAAACACACAGCTGCCCTCATCTTTGTTTCTTGTCATGTGGCTCCATTTGGTCACCGTTTTGTTTTGATGAGGACATCATCCCTGAGAGTTGATACTCTTTTTCAGAATGCCCCATTCCTGCCTATTTATAACCAGGTGGACACAATTCACATAAAATCCCACACTTGAGGTGATTTTAGGATAGAACAAAGGTGAACAACAGTAACCGTAGTAGTGCCCCTGACTTTACAGACCTTGTGACTTGTCTTCATATTCTTGGTTTCTGTTTTCTTCTGAATTACAGTAAGTTTTTATAGAACAGCTTTATCCTCGTTTCAGATTGGTCATTAATAGGCAGCGGCTTGGGTCAGTCTACCTGACTGTAACAGATAATGAATCATCCAAAAGGGATCACCGATGACAAGAATAGAAGGTCGTCGTTTGAT
>NW_007726201.1:829852-831452 GCF_000696425.1 Galeopterus variegatus
AATTGTTGGTGAGGGTGAAGTTTGCAGAGACAAGTACCTGAAGAGAGGAAAACGAGGACTATCATTGTGTACTGCAGACTAAGAAATTATCTCGGAGAGTAAAATGGCTTGTCTGTAGTCACAAACTGTGGAATTAGAATCGGATTTCTATCCTCTTGATTTCCAAGATTGTCCTCAAGGCCTCTGGTGTTTTAGTGCCAGGGAAGCCTGCAGTTCAGTGAGCAAACTCTGGGTCCCAAGGGACCTAGGAAAGCTGCTTCATTCAATTTGATAACATTAGAATAGCTATATCACATCCTGTTTTCTGTTTTTGGAAGGTATAAATTATTAGCTTAATTTTTTTTTTCTTCTGCCTTACTTGTCCAGTAGCCAGAAAAACAGAGAGAAGATCTCTCCTTCATTTACCAGAAGACCAATGGCCTTCTTAGTCAGGGTTCTCTAGAAGTTAGGATGGAGACATTTATTTGTCCTGTGTTTGGTGTTAAAAGGGGAGGGGCTTCCTCATTCAGCCAATCTTTGGCTCCTAAAAAACCAAAAAGCAATGCTATTTAGTCAGTTTCTGCTACTAAGTGCTGGGGTGGCCCGTGTTGACTTCATTGAGTCCTCGCAGCTAGGTGGGGCTGTTAGTCATGTGAGGTTGCCAGGGCAACTCAATGTCTTATGAGCTGGAATGTTTTGAGAAGTACAAAGAGGAGACTACAAGAGCTCATTACAACTTACAGTCATGTGTTCAATAACATGCCATCTTTCTGTAATGGGGCTTAATTTTTATTTTATTTTGTGGGATTGAAAGATCAGAAGCGGGAAATTAGCTGGAGAGGATAAGGAAAAGGAAAAATTAAAATTAAAGGGGGAGGGGGCTATTTCTGTTCCTCATGTGGGCAATGGTTAAACAAGGAGAACATCTGGTCCCAGAGCGGGTCTTTGCAGCGCTGCTTTTAATTACCCTGTCATTTGGTCTCATGCTAAATTAGTGACTGTGGGAGCAGCTCAGATCTGCAAACTGACAGGTCCGGAGAGCTCGACTTAGCCTGCCACATAGTCAGAGGGGAAACACGAAGCTTCCGGTTTCATATTTAAACCAGGGATTGACTCATAATTGTAGCTGTCAGGAGGGTGATGGAGACATTATGTAATCTGGTTCTTATGGCGATGTGTGTTTAAGGTTTCTGCTCTGTAAATTCCAGAGGAAATTTTGTGCCCATTGAGGGAGAGCTTGCTGGCTGCTCTGTGGTGTGCCCTGCAGGGTAATGACAGTGCTATTAAAGGTTCCTAAGTCTGTCTGAATCTAAACATAAATGAATTGCCCCCTGAAAGGTCCTCCTGTTTTTCCACAGACTTTTAAATGTTGATGAAGTTAGGCAAAATCTGGTAAACTGCAAAAAGGCAGTATGCTGGCCCAGTAGGGATATTTAATAATGACAAACCTTTCAGGTCCACAGCTATTTTTTTCAGGACCACATAACTCCCCTTACTGTTTCCCATCATTTCCAGCCTCAGAGATTCTGGAAGCGGACACCAGCTGCTTCTGGACACAAAGTGCAGGGGCTGTGGATCATTTGTTTCATTTTTATTCTGCTTATTATTGCCCCTCAGAGGC
>NW_007726201.1:831749-832351 GCF_000696425.1 Galeopterus variegatus
CTTAATTTCTTCGCTCTCATGAGGCTGAAGTTTTCTATGAATATTATACAGTCACTATAGCTTTGGGACATTATCATGTGACTGATGCATGATGCAGGGATGCATAATTTCATGATCTGTCTAGTCTGGCTTTATTCATTTTTCTAGTCATTGAAATGAAAAGACTTGATGCGACTCCTGTTGAGATACTTCCAGAGGCAACCATCCTTGTAATGGATTTTCTCTGTCAGAAAATTAGGTACTGATTTGCCTGTTTTTATTTTCTTTGTACTAGAATTTACAGATGGATTAGGGATTCTTCTTCCAATCAAGGGCCATTAATTTACAGACAACAAAACAGTATTATCCTGGGGGCTTGAGGGAATTGAGCATTGGGTCTAGTCACCAATGGGGTATTTCCCTTTCTTGTCTTTTCTGACTTCTCTATCCAATCCCCAGCTGTTCATCATTGAGAATGAGGGACTAGCCAGAAGGGATAATTACCAGAGTTAATAAATTATCTTTGATTAAGAGATTACTTAATCTTTATTTCATGACAATTATTGAAAATGGTTAAATGTAAATTAGTTGAGATTTGCTTTTCTTCAAACTTTACATACCAT
>NW_007726201.1:832517-835338 GCF_000696425.1 Galeopterus variegatus
TGAGAATGAGGGACTAGCCAGAAGGGATAATTACCAGAGTTAATAAATTATCTTTGATTAAAAGAGATTACTTAATCTTTATTTCATGACAATTAGGATTGAAAATGGTTAAATGTAAATTAGTTGAGATTTGCTTTTCTTCAAACTTTACATACCATGGTTAATCTAAGGATCCCAAGTTTCTCTAAAACTCTTTGAGTTCTTCAATTGTCTGCACATACATTTTAAATTCCTTATAAAGACTTTCGAGGCTCACCACAATCTGGCTCCAATTTACCCTTCTAAGTTTATTTCCTACTACTTCCAACCTACCCTTCCAACTATATTTCCTACTTAAATTTCCACCTCACATGGCCTGTGCTCCAGTTAATTTAAGTGGCTCCGTGTTTTCATAGCTTCTTTCTTTAGCTGCTATCTTCAAGTTCCAGCTCCGCAAAGCCTTCCTTTTTTATCCCTAACCAGAAGTAATCATGTCTAACTGAACTGCCATAGCATTTGTTCTATAATTTCTCTCATGGCACTTAACTGTCTACCTTCTGTTATATAGATTTATACTCATGCCTCATCCATTTATTTCCTGTAAGTTCCTTGAGGGCGGAAGCTGTGTTTGATTCATGTTGTGTCTACAGAGTACCTAGCACTCTGCTTGCCCATGATAGAAATTCCACAAATATTGTAGAAAAAAATGAATGATGTCTAGCTATAGTATTCAACATAGTTAAATTTCTTTTGAAGTGTGGAAAAGAGAGAATTACAGGGTTTTTCTTTGCAAAATGAAGATGGGATCCTGACGTTTTTTTCATAGATTACAACATTGTTTCTTCCTAAAATGGACAGACTCACTTCCCATCCTGAACCCAGAAAGGCCTAGAACCTAGTTCTGGGGCACAGCCAGCCACGTCAGGTAATGGGGAATTGTTTTGGTTCTCATTATTTACTGGGATCGCAATGAGGATAAAGATGAGTTGGGTAAATTCATTTGCTGGGCAAGAAGCAGGTCTGTGACATTGTGTTTAAAAATGTTTAACATATTGCCACCCGATTTACTGCATATTGTTCATGGTCTTTTATTACATCCCTTCCCTTCTCCTCTTTTCCCCTGCTCCTCTCTCTGTCCTTCCCCTCACTGTCCCTACCCCTTCTGGCTGATTTGTTAATTCTGGCCAGCTTCTTTGATCTGAATGGGGCTCTGGAATAATGGACTAAGTCAAGAGACTTGGATTCCAGTGTTGGCTCTGCCAATGGCTGTTTGATTTTAGGAAGTATAAATAAAAATTTCCTTATCTGTAAAACGTAGATAGTAAATGCCCCTACCTTTTTCACAGTATTATTCTGAGGATCGAGAAATAAGTTTGTTAGAAAGAATACTGAAAACTACAAAGTGTTTTACATTCATAAGGGCTTATTATCATGAAAACGAACAATACTAAAGGCTTCCTTCTGGGATACACATTAAATCCTGCTTGGACTATTGTTACTTAATATGTCTAATTAGGCAAAATAGAGACATTTGGAATTTTGGCTCTAGGTAAGTTACCTACCCTCACCCAAAACTCAGTTTTCTCAGTTGCAAATGGGGATGAAATATCTAGCTCAGACCGTAGTGAGAATTATTTGTGAGGTAACCTTATACTATATCAAGGTGGCTAGGTTGAACTACGTTTCCCAGAAACCTCTTCCCTGAAGGTGTCTTGTTGCGTGGCCACAAGAGACATTTGCAGTAGATTTGGATGGTGAAAACAAAGCAACAGCCATCTTGTGTTTTATGCTTGGGAAGTCAAGACAGTGCTCTTGTAGCCTGCACTGACACACACTGTCACTCTCTGCTCACCTTGTTGGCACCAGGCTGCAGCCTCGCCTAAAACTGCTCCACCTTCCGTGGGATCCTCCTTTAAGTTCTCTGACTCTTAAGCCACATATGTGTTTATTTCTGCAACAAAGAGCCCTGGCTTCTTTAGGCAGGTCGCCCACATCATCAAGGTTAGAGGTAGTTATAATTGATATGAGTTGCAGTCTGTCCCTGTCCTGTGAGTTCCAGATTGTACTTACTCACCCCTACTTTATATCTTCTCTTCTCTTCTTGACAACCTGTGCTGTGAACTTCAAGCTCCAGACTGAGACACAAGGACAGCAGCCTTACAGAGAATGCTTAATCAGCCCCACCACTGTGTAAGGACAAATCTCCATAATAAATCCCCTCCCCTCCCCCTCACAGTACACGTACACACACACACACACACACACACACACTCTACACACACACTTCCTAATGGTTCTGCTTCTCTGATTGAATCTTGACTGATGTTGTTATTATTAATATTGTTATCCAGATGTCAGAGAACTAAGTAGGATCGTCTGAAGCTCTATTTATTCCCTATAGAAGTCCTAAATCCTGCGTAAGAATTCTCCAGATTCCTGTAGAGTTTATACTTTCATAGTCACTTCTGACTCATCAAACCCTTCCCAGTTTGCACATAAGACTCATACAAAGCACTCGTGAGTATAATTGTCTTTATTAATGATTTTAGTGCCATGTGCATGCAGACAGAAGAGGAGTTCATGTTGCAATAAGACAAATAATTTCAAATTTAATATCATGCATCCCTGTTTTTAAAATATTTCTCCACCATCTCATCCTTAGAGAATACCTACAGTTCCCTCAGCCTGTAAAATCCCTAGCTTTACAACAGATCCTTGGCTCCTCTCTACTTCCCCTGTTCTCTTCTGCTTCTCTTTTCTCCCAGTCTCCCCACCCTCTTATTTTCAAGTGCAAGGAAGCTTGACTATGTATGTCTCCTGTCTTTATGCAAAGATTATTGTA
>NW_007726201.1:836034-853838 GCF_000696425.1 Galeopterus variegatus
TCCTCACATTTTATATTCTTCATCCCTGTTTTATTTTTCTGTAGCACCTAATACTATCTAACATGTTATATGTTTACTTATTCATCATTTTTGCTCTTCTGTCCTCACCGCTGGAATGTAAACTCCAACGAGGGCAGGGCAGTTTTGTCTGTTTTGCTCACTATTGCATCCCCAGGGCCTGTATGTATGCCTTGCACATGTTAGATGTTCAACAAATACTGAATGAATGAGTGAATGAATGTAGGGGACTTATGTAATAGACAGGGCCTTCTTATTAAGTCGTGGTGTACTTCCAGAACCAAACCTCTTTGGATAGGATGTGAAAAGACTCTATCTAAATTGCTGGTCTGTAGATCAAACTCATGCTGGGGGACTCTCAAATCCTATGCTCAGTTTCAGGACCCCCTATCTTCCTCCTCTTCTCTACCTCTACCAGGTGCATATGTTTAAATGTCTCCATCCTGGTTTAACTGCCTTCCCTAAGAGACTGCTCTCCAATATTAATACTGTTATACATGTTAATATTATTAATATTGTTATTAATATTGTTAATATTAATAATGACTTGCCATTTCACTTTTTCCCTTTATAAAATTGAGATAATTGTACTTCTAACAACTTCAGCAGGATTTGGAACAGATCAACGAGATGAAAGAAAAAAACCCAAAGCATTGAATCTTAGGAAGACTCCAGCTATAGAAACATACATAAAAATTCAAATACAATTCTTTTATCAGTCACCTACCTCTCCATAATTTGAGGCTTTCACTTCAAGGAAGTAACTCATAAACATTTGTAGAAAAGATAACTTTTGTGGCTTGTTGCTGTTTTGACCTTTAAACATTTTTTTAAAAATAATTATTAAAAAATACCTAGCTTGTAAATGTAGTTTTTTTTGTTTGTTTTTTAATAAGTAAGTTACTTTTTCAGCTTGATTTTCTATTTGGGTTGGCAAAATGTATTAAAATTCTATCTTTAATTTACTAAAAAGATAATGTTCATTCATTAATTCAACAGATATTATTAAACATCTGTTAGTCCAGACATTGTTGAATCTTGTAAAACAGCAAACATCAATGAGAAAAACAGACAAAAAACTTATGTTCCTGTCACACCATTCAGAGAGAGATGTTTTTAGAAGTTGCTTATTGTATTAGTTTGTTAGGGCTGCTATAACAAAGTACCACAGACTGGGTGGCTTAGCAACAGAAATTCATTTTCTCATAGTTCTGGTGACCAAGGTGTCTGAGATCAAGATGTCATCAGGGTTGGTTTCTTCTGAAACTTCTCCTCTAGGCTTATAGTTGGCCATCTTTTCCTGTGCCTTAAGATTGTCATCCCTCTGTGCCTGTCTGTGTCCAAATTTCCTCTTCTTAGTCAGTCATATTGGATTAGGGCCCACACTAATGACCTCGTTTTGGCTTAATTACCTCTTTAAAGACTCTTATGTCCAAATATAGTCATATTCTGAAGTACTGAGGGTTAGGACTTCAACATATGAATTTTTATGAAGACAAAATTCAGCCCATAACACTTGTTCTAATCTATTGCTGAGCTCTTTGGGTCTCAGTTTGCTCATGTGAAAATAATAATACCGCCTCTACACACATATCTTATAAAAATACTACTCAGTGTTTTCCTTTTTTAATAGGTATTGAAACTAGGTAGAAATAAGTCTAGTTTTTGGAGTGACAATAATACTATTAAAGGTCATAGATGGACCAAGCTTTGCTTAGAGCTACACAAAACCAGCTAAGTGGACAAGTTTGAAGTTTTTTGGAAAATGTTACCACACAATTTAGCATTACCTAAAGGGACTACTAAAATTATTGGCTCAAACTAAACTTTATTTCTTTATTTTTAAAAAAATTTATTTATTAATATATATATTTTTTGCATTCTATGATGTTGTGAAGTAGTTGGGAGGGACGGGATGGGAAGGGGAAGGAAATTGGATGAAAGGAGGAAGGAGGAGGGGCGGGGTTGAGTCCTGTGGCACCCCCCTCATTCCCGTAGGGGAGACCGGGGGCTTCCAGCAGTGACTCGGTCATTGCTGGGTTGGGTGCAGATGTCAGGGGGCTGTGGCTAAAGCCTCAGCCCTCCACCACCACAGCTTGGGAGCCCAGGGCACTTCTTCTGGCAGCTTGGTAGTCTTCACTGGGCTGGTTGTATGTTGGTGGGGTGTGGACAAGGCTGTCAGTCTCCCACTATCCTGGCTTGGGAGAGCCTAAGGCACTTCCCGTGGCTGCTCAGTGGTTGTTGCTTGGCTGCTTGTGTAAGTTAGGGGCTGAGGGCAAGGCCTGAGGCCCCCACCCTTGTGACTGGTTGAGGGTGTCGGGGAGCATGCCTGAGGCCCCCAGCCCTCCCCACTCTGGCTTGGTAGCCCAGGGGACTTCTGGTCCTTCTAGCTGTTATAGGTGTTGTTTGGTGAAATGAGACCTTTACTAGTTAATATCAAACTTTGTCTTTGGTTGCAGGTACTTTGTTTTTTCTTTCAGTTCTGTGTTGGATTATTTGCTGTTCTCACCATTTAAACTCTGCACTGGAACTAATTTGTTGTCCTTTGCATTCTTCTAAAATGGGGGGACTTCCTGTGGGGAAGTTGAGTTGTGTGGTTGAGCTAAATTGCTGCTTTGCTGCTGATTCCCTAGGGAAGGCTTTTTGTGCAGCTCAGGGTTTAATGGTTGACCTTATAGGTACTTCAGCTCTCCAGAGATCTGGTGCACCCCGCTTGTGTAGAAACTCTGATCTGGGCCTGAGTCTTTTCATTAAACTGCAACCCATGCAATTCTATATTCCGGACCAGTCTCCTCTGAGTTGTCCTATGCTGATTGGGGTGCAGATCAACTGTCCTTGCTGTGTCCCAGTGTTCTCCCAGTGGAGAACACCTTGCCTGTCTCCCCCCCACCGCCCGTGCTCAAAACATTTCCCATGGAACAGGCCCTGCGCTGGTCCCTTGCAATGACTCACCGGCTTGTGAGTCACTCCTTTTTTTTCAGTTGTTTTCCTTGGTCCTATGTGGGTCCATGGGAACCCTATTAGTGGTCTTGCTGGTGTGGGGTCCACTAAGGCCCTCTTCTCCTCTGCTGCCTCCACACAACTTCATCCAAAGGGCACAGCTGCAGCTTTTGCTGGCTTCTGCTCTGTGTGCTCAGCAGCTCCAGCCCTAAAGCGGCCGGGGCATGAAATGGTCAGAGCGGTTTTTTCTTTCTCTCATCATGGCTTCTCCCACCTTCATGCACTCTGTAGGTCTCTTCTCTTCTTCCCCTGAGCTCTAGTGGCCCCAGTTTGGCTGTTGTTGCTTTTTATAGTTGAAAACTGTTTGATTTGTGGGAGAGAGTGACACTAGGGACCATCTATTCCACCAGCTTGACTGGAAGCCCTCAGACTAAACTTTAAATTAGACAGAATTACGTTAATTTCTCTCTGACCAACCCATGTCTAGAAACTTGGAAGAGAAGACACAGATGAAATATAGGAGCGAAACTCCATCCTCATCATGACGTTGTCATCATCAGTTTTACCCTGTCACACTGGATGTTTTTACTGTCTTATCCTCCAGTAGTTCTGTCTTCTTCCCAACAGGATAGTGAGCTCCTTGTGGGTAAGAAGTATGTCGAAGACTATTGTCCATGTCTTCTTATGCTTGCATGCTGCTGAGCACAGAGCTGGGGCTTAGTAAGCACAAGCTGGCCAACTGCAGGCTGGAGTGATGGTGGGAGAAAGATAGCAGGGAAGGGCTGGTTGGCTGGCATGGCACAGCCAAAAGTGGTATCCAAATGGTGATGATAGTCTTGGCTTTGATCAAGTTGTTGATAGAAGTCAGTATGGGATTCTGATGAGGGGAATGAAGAGAGAGATGACTTTGTAGCTACATGAAAGAAGGGCTTCAGAGTAGGAGTTATACAGTCTTATAAAATATAGACTTGTTAATGATTTGCAAAAGAGTTGAATTATTAGTTTCTTCTCAGCTTTAATCTACATATCACCACAGAAAATGCAAATGATTTGGTTGTGGGGAGTGAAATGAAATCAAAACAGAGTTTCCACTGACTTCCTATGACAATAGTTATGGTAAAACATTTTGACTAGGAAAAGATTAATTTCTGTTTGCAAAATTAAAAAATAACATAAAAAACCTAACATGTGGAAAATATTATGTTGATGCATGTTTTGCTGAACAGATGGTGACAGTTCACAAACTTCTCAAGGATTTCCCTTACAGGATGAAGGGGTAGCATTTTCATTTGGCTGAGTAACCAAGAGTCACTGAATCTCTGTGCTCTTGTCTGTCTCTTCTTACAGAAATTCTCTTTCTATCACTGTAGTGGATTAAATTATGTCACCCCAAAGCTCACTGAAGCTTGAATTGTGTCCCCAAGTTTCATATATTGGAAGCTTAATCCCCACTGTAACTGTTGAGGGTGGGAAATCCTATTATGGTAATTGAAAGGTGGAGCCTTGAAGAGGTGATTTGATTGTAGGACCATGCAGTAGTGAATGGATTAAAAATGGTGTTCAGGGGTGTGGTTATGAGGGCTTAAAAAAGAGAATGAATGAGGAAGCTAGCCTCTTGCTCTCTCTCTGTTCTCTCTGCTCTGCCATTTTGCAATGTGATATCCTGCCATCACTGTCACCACCACCAATACCTTCACCAGCTGTGTTCCCTGGACTTTGGACTTTGCAGCCTCAGAAACTGTAAGCAATAAATTTTATTTTTGTATAAATAACCCAGTTCTGAGTATTTTGTTATAAGCAGCAGAAATGGACTACTACAATCACCAAATCACAGATTTTCCTCCCCAATAATTTTTAACAAATTACTTTAATCTAGAACACCCAATTAGCATACAAGTGTGAATGTTTATTTTTCTGCTAGTTTAGTGTTTCTCAGCAGGACACCCCTCATCATTTTGTTAGTACATGTTCATGATTTTCATTTTGAGTCCCTGAAACCACATTTTACAGCAGGGTAAACTGAGGACTGGAGGTTTCTGTGACCCTCATCAACATTTCACGAGGAGTCACAATTAAACATTACAAATGGATTTCTCGACTCTCCGATCATCGACCTTTCACTAACCTTTTAGAAACTGTGATTCTTGCTGTACTTGAACCCATTTTACTTGTATTTTCTTTTTTTGCACTCTCTGTCCTTTTTGAAGAGTCTAAAGAAGACACAGGGAAGAGATTTTCCCACATAGTCTCCCACTCCTCCACCCCCGCTTAGTTGGTTTCCTTTGAAATGAAACCACAGCTTCANCCCCCTCATTCCCGTAGGGGAGACCGGGGGCTTCCAGCAGTGACTCGGTCATTGCTGGGTTGGGTGCAGATGTCAGGGGGCTGTGGCTAAAGCCTCAGCCCTCCACCACCACAGCTTGGGAGCCCAGGGCACTTCTTCTGGCAGCTTGGTAGTCTTCACTGGGCTGGTTGTATGTTGGTGGGGTGTGGACAAGGCTGTCAGTCTCCCACTATCCTGGCTTGGGAGAGCCTAAGGCACTTCCCGTGGCTGCTCAGTGGTTGTTGCTTGGCTGCTTGTGTAAGTTAGGGGCTGAGGGCAAGGCCTGAGGCCCCCACCCTTGTGACTGGTTGAGGGTGTCGGGGAGCATGCCTGAGGCCCCCAGCCCTCCCCACTCTGGCTTGGTAGCCCAGGGGACTTCTGGTCCTTCTAGCTGTTATAGGTGTTGTTTGGTGAAATGAGACCTTTACTAGTTAATATCAAACTTTGTCTTTGGTTGCAGGTACTTTGTTTTTTCTTTCAGTTCTGTGTTGGATTATTTGCTGTTCTCACCATTTAAACTCTGCACTGGAACTAATTTGTTGTCCTTTGCATACTTCTAAAATGGGGGAACTTCCTGTGGGGAAGTTGAGCTGTGTGGTTGAGCTAAATTGCTGCTTTGCTGCTGATTCCCTAGGGAAGGCTTTTTGTGCAGCTCAGGGTTTAATGGTTGACCTTATAGGTACTTCAGCTCTCCAGAGATCTGGTGCACCCCGCTTGTGTAGAAACTCTGATCTGGGCCTGAGTCTTTTCATTAAACTGCAACCCATGCAATTCTATATTCCGGACCAGTCTCCTCTGAGTTGTCCTATGCTGATTGGGGTGCAGATCAACTGTCCTTGCTGTGTCCCAGTGTTCTCCCAGTGGAGAACACCTTGCCTGTCTCCCCCCCACCGCCCGTGCTCAAAACATTTCCCATGGAACAGGCCCTGCGCTGGTCCCTTGCAATGACTCACCGGCTTGTGAGTCACTCCTTTTTTTTCAGTTGTTTTCCTTGGTCCTATGTGGGTCCATGGGAACCCTATTAGTGGTCTTGCTGGTGTGGGGTCCACTAAGGCCCTCTTCTCCTCTGCTGCCTCCACACAACTTCATCCAAAGGGCACAGCTGCAGCTTTTGCTGGCTTCTGCTCTGTGTGCTCAGCAGCTCCAGCCCTAAAGCGGCCGGGGCATGAAATGGTCAGAGCGGTTTTTTCTTTCTCTCATCATGGCTTCTCCCACCTTCATGCACTCTGTAGGTCTCTTCTCTTCTTCCCCTGAGCTCTAGTGGCCCCAGTTTGGCTGTTGTTGCTTTTTATAGTTGAAAACTGTTTGATTTGTGGGAGAGAGTGACACTAGGGACCATCTATTCCACCAGCTTGACTGGAAGCCCTCAGACTAAACTTTAAATTAGACAGAATTACGTTAATTTCTCTCTGACCAACCCATGTCTAGAAACTTGGAAGAGAAGACACAGATGAAATATAGGAGCGAAACTCCATCCTCATCATGACGTTGTCATCATCAGTTTTACCCTGTCACACTGGATGTTTTTACTGTCTTATCCTCCAGTAGTTCTGTCTTCTTCCCAACAGGATAGTGAGCTCCTTGTGGGTAAGAAGTATGTCGAAGACTATTGTCCATGTCTTCTTATGCTTGCATGCTGCTGAGCACAGAGCTGGGGCTTAGTAAGCACAAGCTGGCCAACTGCAGGCTGGAGTGATGGTGGAAGAAAGATAGCAGGGAAGGGCTGGTTGGCTGGCATGGCACAGCCAAAAGTGGTATCCAAATGGTGATGATAGTCTTGGCTTTGATCAAGTTGTTGATAGAAGTCAGTATGGGATTCTGATGAGGGGAATGAAGAGAGAGATGACTTTGTAGCTACATGAAAGAAGGGCTTCAGAGTAGGAGTTATACAGTCTTATAAAATATAGACTTGTTAATGATTTGCAAAAGAGTTGAATTATTAGTTTCTTCTCAGCTTTAATCTACATATCACCACAGAAAATGCAAATGATTTGGTTGTGGGGAGTGAAATGAAATCAAAACAGAGTTTCCACTGACTTCCTATGACAATAGTTATGGTAAAACATTTTGACTAGGAAAAGATTAATTTCTGTTTGCAAAATTAAAAAATAACATAAAAAACCTAACATGTGGAAAATATTATGTTGATGCATGTTTTGCTGAACAGATGGTGACAGTTCACAAACTTCTCAAGGATTTCCCTTACAGGATGAAGGGGTAGCATTTTCATTTGGCTGAGTAACCAAGAGTCACTGAATCTCTGTGCTCTTGTCTGTCTCTTCTTACAGAAATTCTCTTTCTATCACTGTAGTGGATTAAATTATGTCACCCCAAAGCTCACTGAAGCTTGAATTGTGTCCCCAAGTTTCATATATTGGAAGCTTAATCCCCACTGTAACTGTTGAGGGTGGGAAATCCTATTATGGTAATTGAAAGGTGGAGCCTTGAAGAGGTGATTTGATTGTAGGACCATGCAGTAGTGAATGGATTAAAAATGGTGTTCAGGGGTGTGGTTATGAGGGCTTAAAAAAGAGAATGAATGAGGAAGCTAGCCTCTTGCTCTCTCTCTGTTCTCTCTGCTCTGCCATTTTGCAATGTGATATCCTGCCATCACTGTCACCACCACCAATACCTTCACCAGCTGTGTTCCCTGGACTTTGGACTTTGCAGCCTCAGAAACTGTAAGCAATAAATTTTATTTTTGTATAAATAACCCAGTTCTGAGTATTTTGTTATAAGCAGCAGAAATGGACTACTACAATCACCAAATCACAGATTTTCCTCCCCAATAATTTTTAACAAATTACTTTAATCTAGAACACCCAATTAGCATACAAGTGTGAATGTTTATTTTTCTGCTAGTTTAGTGTTTCTCAGCAGGACACCCCTCATCATTTTGTTAGTACATGTTCATGATTTTCATTTTGAGTCCCTGAAACCACATTTTACAGCAGGGTAAACTGAGGACTGGAGGTTTCTGTGACCCTCATCAACATTTCACGAGGAGTCACAATTAAACATTACAAATGGATTTCTCGACTCTCCGATCATCGACCTTTCACTAACCTTTTAGAAACTGTGATTCTTGCTGTACTTGAACCCATTTTACTTGTATTTTCTTTTTTTGCACTCTCTGTCCTTTTTGAAGAGTCTAAAGAAGACACAGGGAAGAGATTTTCCCACGGTTTCTGTGACCCTCATCAACATTTCACGAGGAGTCACAATTAAACATTACAAATGGATTTTTCAACTCTCCGATCATCGACCTTTCACTAACCTTTTAGAAACTGTGATTCTTGCTGTACTTGAACCCATTTTACTTGTATTTTCTTTTTTTGCGCTCTCTGTCCTTTTTGAAGAGTCTAAAGAAGACACAGGGAAGAGATTTTCCCACATAGTCTCCCACTCCTCCACCCCCGCTTAGTTGGTTTCCTTTGAAATGAAACCACAGCTTCAAGTAGATCTTCCCAGAGTTTTTAAAGAAGGCTCTGCTCTACAGCTGGAGGAGGAATGATTGGTTATTAATCAAGCACTTGCTTATGTCATAAGTCATTTCTTCCATCAAGGGACACTTTTCTCACTGAAAAAGAAAAAAAAGTTAGAATTAAGGACAGCAAGCAGCAGCCAACTCTTTATCATTGACTGAGGTTTGGGGACAGGCTTTTAAATTTTTATTTACTCCTCTGCTTCCAAATGACTGTCCCTCTTTTTTTTTCCCCCCAAATCTTAACACATCTGCTTTCTTTCTGGACTCATCTAGACTGCCTCCACAAGATAGGTGGCCTTATGGAGATCCAAGTGAACCTGGGCCTGTCTCATTGATGCTGAGGTTCAGTACCTGGTACTGATCAGGCAGGGGTGACTTTTCATATGCATTCATTTGTGATTCCAAGAGACTGTGATCTGGAGCTGCTTTAATGATTCTTACAGATAATTGGAAGGTTGTTCTCAATACAATGGCCACTTTTCAATTGTTTTGGAAATCCCATTCACCTTTATTTTCCTTTTTTATTTCTTCTCTCAAATATTTTTGCATACATTCACACTGCACATTCCCTGTAGTCTCTACCGAAATTCGTTGCTTAAGGCTTTCTAACACAAGGAGTAAAAGGAGAAAGGGATGGTCTGTAGCTACTATTATGAGCAGCTCAAAATAAATTTAAAGTGCAGGTAGGTGTATTAAAATCCAAACACTTTCATAAGCCTCTCTTTCCACCTCCAATTGAGAGTGAAATATCAAGAATAGAACAAGGAGTAAAGCAGTTGATTTATCCAGTAGTCAGCTATGCTCGGTGGTTTGCACAGATCATCTCACAGCAACCCACAGCGCTGTGAGGTGGTTCCTGGTAGCCTCATTCTGCAGATGAGGTGATTACCAGCTCATAGGATCCTCCTAGGCAGTACTCTCATCTTTGTACCCCCAGGACCTGGAATGAGATCCTTTGCACAATGTTAGTATTTAATAAATAAATAATGAATCAGTGGCTCCATTCTCACTGAATATATCCATTTTGACCCCTGGATCTTTATCTATCCACATAATTTTTCTTTTTCCATCTTGCCATTACACAGTCTTTCCTCCCTCCTTCACTACTCTTCATTTCTCACCTCTTTCCAAAAAGAATACGAGGTGGTTTGCAAGTATATACATATGTATAAATACACATGTATTATTCAACAGTATAAAAAATAAACGAGGCAATCAGGGAAAGTTTGCACGTTTTATTTTTCTTCCTCAGATTTATCTCCATTTGTCTTGACATAGAAAAATCACTGAAGTTTTTCTTACATTTATGCTAACTGTATTAATTGGTTTTTAAGGTTCTGGCCACTTATTCTATTCTCTTCTGATGATATTCCAGCATCACATTATGTGGACAAATGATAGGGAGTATTAGACCTGAGATGGCTTTGACAAAACACTTTTTTTTTTTTTGGTGGCTGGTGGTACAGGGATTGAACCCTGGATTTAGTCGTTCTAACCAACTGAGCTAACTGTCCAGTCAAAGCAAAACACTTCTAAAATACTATCCAGTTGCCAGTCAGAAATCAAGTTACTAATATGGGGTCAAATTTTTATGTAATTTTCCCTTCAGATGGTTGTGTGTTTTCAATTTGTGATTTTCGTATTATGCTCTGAGGATCTCTGAAAGTTTTATGGAGATACGTCAGGACCAACTTAGAGGATAAATTGAGCTCAGACATTGAATGCTGCCCAGAGTTCCATGCCTTTACTTCAGCCAGAGAATCTTTACTTTCAGACCTTTTATACTTGGGTTTACTTGTGAGAATTTATTTGTAAAATGGATTTTGCTTCTAAAATAAGAATAAAATGCTGCAACTCTATTGTTTTATTCCTTTTTTAAATTAATTAAATGTTAATCTTGTTAAATGTCTAACTCATTAGATTAAGTCTAACATCATTTGTTTCCTAGTTTTGTTTTCTTTAGAAGTTTTGAAAATGCATTACATCCTCTCCCTTTGTCACCTGGTATTCAAATATATGCTCACTCTGTAATTTTCTGGGTCATCTTTTTAATGCCTGGGTTAAAAAAAGAAGTTATGCAAGTGAAATCAAGAAGTAACTTAGAGGCCAACATTTATTTAAAGAATTTCTGAGAATCATCTATGTGGTTTACAGAGACACGTGCGGATTAGATGTAAATGCACTTGGGTTCCCTAAGGTAACTGGAAGTCTTCATGACATAAAATCTATGTATTTTGGAAGTGAAAAAACAAACCCAAACAAAACTCCAGAGCTGGCCCACTGTTAGGTATCAATAGATTCTGGCTGGAAGGAATTGAATTTGTGTGCTTTTGTGTTTGTTCTGAGGAGGAAATATTGTTTTCTTAAAATTCCTTGTATGATAAAGTATTGCTTCCCTCCCACTCGTTGGCAGTCCTGTGTCTCAGTCCTCTTTGCCTCGGACAAGTGACTGGGTTGTCAGTACTTTTCAAATATCTTGCTTAGTTCCCAAATATCAATTGCCCTGCACCTGTTTCCTTTCATTTCACTCTCTTGTCTTACAACCAATACAGTTTCACTAACCTCATCCTGACTTGGAACAAATGAAAAATAAGCTGTATTTCCTGCGGGTAGAATAACCTCCAGAAGGTTCCAGGCAATAGACTTATGGACAAGTCTGGAATTTCATAGCAAGATAACATGGGAACTGTGAGAAAAATACAGATTTGCAGGCTGTTTGAGCAACAGGTTTCTGGTTATAAATTTTTCAGAATTATGAAAAGTTAAGTCAAGAAACTTTCTTCACATTGTGAAATATACATAGGAGCAGACCCAGCTGTAAAAGCGTTCTGAAACTTAGGCCTGGGGTGGGGAGAGGGAAGAGCGTATGTGCGTGCGAGTGTGTGTGTGCATGGGAGAGGTGGATTCAGAGGAGAGCAAGGTAGAAGATGGTGGTAACTTTTAAGAGGATTATTTAGAAAATGGCCTGGATGTTGATCAATCCTTAGAGAAGTGTTGGGCCAGGGAAAATCCAAGACAGTGAAATCTAGTTAAATTTAGCAATTCAAAGGGCAGCTGTGAAAGGGAAAGGGAATTCCCAAAGGTCAAAATGCAGGCTGAGGAATGCGTAGAAAAAGCAACCTCTCTATTGGCTTTAGGAATTGGGGAAGGATGAAATGTTAGGGACTCTTTGAAATGTACAGACTCTCAGGTTGTGTTTAGCTCCTCTTGGTTCACTTGTCCTTTTGGCAATATTCCTATTTTACCCTGGTATTTACTTTTCTGCCTTGTTCTTCCATCCCTCTGTACCCCAGTTCTGTGGTCTTGACTCTGTGAAACACGGGGGGCATGCCCGCCACTCCATGCTTGTCTTAGGGTGGGTAGTCTTAGCCTATGTGCCAGGCTTATTTAATCAGAGAGCCACAAGTGTTTAGTTAGCACATGATTCTATACCAAACCCAGTACCTGGACGATGGAATGTGACCAGCCTGTGCTGGTGACTTCAGATTGATAATCTTTAAATATTTGTTTACACTTATTTAACTGGGGTCAGGGAGACACCTGATTTTCTGTTTATAAACACTGTATATCTCTTACCATCCAAAGTGGGGGACTTACTTGTATGTACCTAGCATTTAAACATACCGGAAATTATTTTTCATTTCATGGTTTTATGCTCCTCATAACTGGATAGTGTTAGTTTATTGCTCTTTCTGAGAAAAAAATTGAACTTATGTGGAAATAGTTACCAGTCCTTTTTAACAGCTGTTTAAAAGTTATACTCTCACTTTTAAAATTTTAAAGCATTTCCCACGTTGCTGAAACGTTTATTCTCTCTTCAGCTTTCTTTTATTATGTTCTAAAACAGACACCTTCTTTGGAGACATTTGATAATTTTAAGATTAGTTAATATAATAATTTAATTATTTCTAGTAGGTGATTTGTTTTCACAGTTTCAGCTGACAGTGACAGCTAAAGTGATAGGAAGAATTCCATCATGATCTCCTCTCCATGGTGTCACTTTAGGTGGCAAAAGAGATTTTGCAGGTGTCATTAAGGTTATTAATCAGTCGACTTTAAAATAGAGAGATTATCAGGGTGGACCTAACCTAATCATATTACCATTTAAAGCATTTCCTCCAGCTGGTAGTAGAAAAGAAAGTCAAGCAAAAGAAGGATTTAACATGTCATTGCTGGTTTTGGAGATGGAAGAGGCCAGTGTAGGGGCCAGAGTTCAGCCTATAGAGCTGTGAGTGACCCCTAGCCGATGATAGCGAGGAAACAGGGCTGTCAGTCTTACAACCAGAAGAATCTGAACTGTATCATCAACCTGAATGAGTTCATAAGTGGATTCTTCCCCAGAGCACAGCCTTGATCTCAGCCTTGTGAGACCTTTGTAGAGAAACCGATCAAGACCACCTGGACTTCTGACCTGCAGACTGTAGGATAATACACTGGTATTGTTTGAAGCTGTAAAATTTGTGGTAATTTATTATGCAACAATAGGAAACTAATGTAGCTTGTTTTCAGAGTTTTGGTGCAGCCCGTAGTCACATTATAAAAGGTTTATGAGGAGGTTTTATTTATCTTTATTTTATTTTTTTTTAAGTTTCCTCTTGCGCTTCTGCCAAATTTGTTGGGAACAGTACTGTGGCAAAAACTGTTGATTGACCATCCAAAGATATGCTTCTTTGCTAAATGGATTTTTTTATTATTTTTTTTTCAGCAGAGATCCTTTGATTCTGTGGAAGATAGGCCCAGCCATGGGCCTAGAGGTGGGCAGGCTTATGATTCAGTTCTGGACTATGAAACTTAAGTAGAAGTCTATCGGGGTCTTTGGGAAAGCTTTTACTTCCTGATATAAGAGATGGAAGCTGAGGAGAAATGCTCTGTATGACACTGCCAGTTGCTTCCTGTCTTTGAATGTGGTGTGATGATGTGCTGCAGCCATCCTGTGACCATGTGGAGGAGACCAAAAGAATTACAGATATGCTGATGCAGGGCCTTGATGCTTTGGAACCATTATTCACATCTAGATTTCTTGTTAGAGAAAAATATTTTATTTGTTTAGGCTACAGTTAATTGAGTTTTAGTGATTTATAGCTGAAAGCATATCTATGTAGAATTTGGGTCCTGGAAATGGAATGCTACTTTAAGAGGTAGGCGAGGGTAGGGATTGAGGACCCAACTCTCTTAAGCTGGAAACTTTTGACATGGCAAAACATTTAAGTGACCAGTTACCTGATCTATCTTAAAATGCAGACTGCAGGTTGACTGAGGTTCTAGCGGCATGGGAAATGGAAGAAAAAATTTAGGATGTTTATGTGTGTTGGCTTATTTTAGTGGCTATTAGCAAAAAAGTCCTACTATGAGAAGCAAACTTAAACTAGATAACTGAGCTCTAATTAGAGAGTGAAGAAAGTATGACTTTGCTTAGAAAAGTGCTTTCTAATTGTGACCTCCAGCCTAAATGAGCAGAGTCCCATACTTTGTAGTCTTGCAGGGTTGGATCTTTGTTACCTCAAGTTAAAACAAGCAGAGGTGGGAAAGTTGTACCCTTAGGCTAATAAAACTAGAGTTTCTCAATACAAAGACCTGATTGTGTGAATTAAATACCATAGGATTTGGAAGAGCACAGAAACTAGCAGCAAGAACACAAGAATTCTTAGCCTCAAAGACTATGTCTAGACAAGATCTTTAGCTGTGGTTACTAATGCAAGGAATTGACCAGAAGCAAATAGACTAAATCTACTACACTGTTGAGAGGAACTTTACTGTTAAAGATACCTCAAGTATCACCAACAACTGCATGTGATTACTGAACCTCAAAGGTAATCTGTAGGTATCTGAACTTGAACCAACATGCAGCAATTGCTAAAAGCAGAAAAGAACTTTCTCCTGAATGCCCATCTCAGATACAGTCATTGAAAATAATGATTAAAGACTATTTTACTAAAGGGAAGAACCAGAGGCTATGGAAGAAAAATAGAGATTTTCATAAAGAGTAGAACTAGGAACTGTCAGATTGACTAATCAAAAATTTTCTCCACTGAGAGGGCAGATATTTCTCATTATTTCTTTCTAACAGGATAGAGTATGAGCTAATAAATATTAACTATTTATTTAGTCTTTTGTAATCATTGTATGTTAGATGTGTTGGAAGTGAATAACCTGTTTTTTTAGAGAAAACTTCCAGGTCTATATGAAGTTATCTCTGGGACAAATGAAGACGATTGAACATTACCTAGAGATCTAGATTTGGACGTGGATGTATCAGTTTGTGGTTTATCTCTTGTGGGGAGAAGGTGAGTACACCTATATAAACTGCATGTGTAGGAAGAATGATGTACGTGGATTTTAGATTGCCACAGGTGTGGACTGTGGCAGGCACTGTTGGCAACCTACAAGCACTACTTACTCAGCTTTATTCCATATTACAGATCTGTGTCATCTGCCTCCACACTTCCCACTTCCCACCCTGGGACTTTTTGGGCAGAAATCCCTTGGTTTCAGGAACATTAAACTTAGTCATTGAACCTGGTGTGGGCATGTCATCCAATTCTAGACAATTATACGAAAAGAGATGTCTTCCAGAGGTTTCTGGAGGTAGATGCTGCCACTTCCAAAATATTATTAAGCTGCTAAACTAACATCAGCAATCACTTAAATCTAAATTTGTTATGTGAGATAAAATAAATCCTCATTTCTTTAAGTCACTATTAGTTTTTGTTTATTTTTATTTCTTGTAGGCAAATATTTCTAAATTATACAATTATGAATTTACAATTTTGTAGTTATCTAAACCAGGGAGTTGCCAAATTATAGTGTGTGTGTGTCAAATCCACCCCCCCCCCCACCAACCTGTTTTTGTAAGTAGTTTTACTAGCATGTATCCGCTTTCATTTATCTACATGGTTGATGGCTGCTTTCATAGCACAACAGCAAGTTGAGTAGTTGGAACAGAACCACTTGGCCTGAAAAACCTAAACTGTTTCTATTTGATCCATTATAGCAAAAGTTTGCTGACTCCTGATGTAAAGTGTCATATGTAGAAATCATTAAGTGGGATAAACTATCATTTATTTCAACAGTGTTTTATTATAGTCTTCCCAAACTTGCAGAGCATATGAATCAACTGCATTTCCTGTCATACTTGTATATTTCAAGGTCCTGTCCCAAGGCTAATGAATCACAGTCTTCAGTGGAGAGACCTGGGATTCTGCATTATTAACCATTTCCCTACATGCAGAGCATATGAATCAACTGCATTTCCTGTCATACTTGTATATTTCAAGGTCCTGTCCCAAGTCTAATGAATCACAGTCTTCAGAGGAGAGACCTGGGATTCTGCATTATTAACCATTTCCCTACATGATTCTTTTGACCAGGCAAGTTTGGGAAATACTGTTATAGATTGATGTCCTGGTTAGCTTCTCATCTGGCCCACCACTGAATTGAATCCTTAACTGGTTCCTGCCTGTGATTTGCTATAAAAGCCTCAGTGCGACTAAGAGACAGAATAAGATCTGTCACATCGATAGAGGTGTGATTATGAAATGAAGTACAACAGATCAGAAGATTTTGATGTAGTAAAAGTGACATCAGCTCTGGAAATGAGAGACTTGGGTTCAGATTCTAAATTAGCCTCTTACTAATTATTTCACTTTGAGCAAGTTTCTCTCTAGAACCCTAAATTCTCAACTATAAATATCTTAGTAGGATGGGATGTCCCCAAGTTGGTTTTTGGCATTATGATTTTAAGACTCAAACTAGGAAGTGCCTAAGATGAAACAAAATATAGTTTCTCTGTTTCTTGAAATTCTTTTCTTCTGGATCAGAGTTTCTCGATCCTGGCTGCACATTAGACTCACAGTAGAGCTTTAAAAAACACCAGTTCCGTACGTCCCACCCTGAGATCTGATTTAATTAGCCTGGGGGAGAGCCTAGCTGTGGGAATAAATCTTTCCAGGTGATTCTATATGTTCAGTCAGATTGAGAACCACCATTTTAGATAGAATTGGATTTTTTTTTCTATTTCTTATTCAAGGTTTATGTAGACTAGTTTGACCATTTGTGAAATGATAAATACGAACAGCAAACAAGGTCAGTAGTTTCTAAATACCGGTGAGTCAGGAAAGCTGCATAAAATTCAGAGGAGAGCCTGTTAAAAGATATAGCTTTGCAGGCTCCCCACCAGATTTTGCTATACCAGTTCTTGGGCCTGGAGATCTCTATATTTTATTTTAACAAACTCCCCAGGTCCTCCTAATACATAACTGGTTTGAGAACCATCAGACCTCAGTGAACTCTGACACTCCTTCACATAGGATGTAAAGTTCTATATGACAAATAAGACACAATTTTAAGAACGTTTTGAAAAGGCAGTTTGTACTACAAGATTAAGATACTGTGAAAGAGATGCTATCAGCCAGTAGGAATGGGCCTCAATCAGGTACTTTTTGGTAAGAAAATACTGCTTACTGTCTCAGAAAGAACTATGTGCCCACACAGTTTAATTACTTATCCTCGGTAATACTTGAAGAGACTCTTTACTTTGTCCTCTTTATTTGCAACTATAAGTTCTATCTGAAAAGAACTAAAACCCTGCCCTCAAATGAGTCAGACATAGTTTATCAAACTATGTAATATGCTCATCTATAGCAAATTGCAAATAAGATATGGCTACAATCTGGTCTTGTGTTTACTACTGATTCCTTTTAGTTTCGATGTTAATAATTCCATTCTCTCATTCTTTTGCTTGTTTATTCATTCACTTAACAAATAATTTTAAAGTACCCACTATGAGTCAGGAACTGCTCTAGGCCCTGGGGATACAGCAGTGGAAAAGAGTGTCTCCTTTGCTGAAGCTTACATTCTAGTTGGGGAAATTGGTATAAACTAATAACTTCTTTTTTTTTTTTCCTTTTTTCGTGTCTGGCAACAGACCGCAACCCTCAGTGTCGCGCCCGTACCGGACCGGGACCAGCAACGGGATCGCAACCCTCGGTGCTGCGCCCGCCCCTCGCTCAGCCAGTGAGCGGGAACCGGTCTGTATGT
>NW_007726201.1:854805-879656 GCF_000696425.1 Galeopterus variegatus
TGGGATCCGACCCCGCGGCGGGAGCGCCGCCGTGCTCCCAAGCGGCGCACTGTAGCAGTGCGCCACCGGGCCGGCCCTAAACTAATAACTTCTTAAGGCATTACTCGGTTAAGAAAGATAAGCCAAGGTAAGATGACAGAAAGTGATGGGAGCTGGAGAGTAGTACTATTTTAAATAGGTAATCAGAAAAGTCTGCTCTATTAAGGTAGTATTTTAGTAGAGACCTTAAGAAAGTGAGAAGAAAGTCATGGTAACATGTGGGAAACAAGCATTACACAGAGGAAACAGCCAGTGCAAAAGTCCTGTGGCAGGAATGTGCTGGGTGTGGCCTAGGCACAGCAAGTGGTACAGTGGCTGGCATGGAGTGAGTGAGGGTGGGAATGTTGGAGGTGAACTGGAGAATAGCAGGTCTCCAGCATGCAGGGCTTGATGGCCCAATTATAAGGGCATTGCATTTAACTCTAATATTCAAAGGTGAATCCAGGATTTGTGGGGCTTGAAGCTTTATAATCCCTGGGCCTTCCATAAGTAAAAGAATACAAAAATCAGGCACACACCCAAATACTTATTCAAATGGGTGGGGGGACCCACTAGAAATTATCAGTTTTAAAAGAATGACAAATACCACACATGCCACAAAATCCAAAAAATGACAATAATTTTACTAATTAACTGTGACACCTTTCTGTATTACTTTTCCCCCCTTCATTAGTGTAGCCTAAAATATCTCTGATTGCCTCTTCATATTATTTTGTAATATCATTTTCAATAGAAAGAACAGAAAGATAAATTAGTCTTTCTTGTAGCTTGTTTGGTCCAAATTTATCTTTTTATTATTGACCATATAAAAATTTTTCTTTTAATTTTACATCTCATTATTGGTAATGCCGTGAACATTTTTTAGGATTGTTGTCAATTTGTGAAAACTTTTCTCTAATTTCTTTCTTTGTGTGAACAATAAGATTTGTAAGAATTTCTCACGGTCTAGCTTCTCTCTCCATAGATTTCAAACCCTTTTCTCCTCCACTAGCCACATATTTCTTGTATGATAAAGACAAGTTCCTATCTTAGGACCTCAGGCCTTGAACTGTTATGTCACAATGTAAGTTGGCACAGGGGATGGTAGAAATATTCCTGGAATAAACATCAAAATAATTGTGAACCATGATGATACAGTAGTATATCCCACTAACCCAAACTAAATGCTTTCCTAACTCAACTTTTACTTCACCAGGCTCCAAAGTGCTTGTGTCTATTCCAGTACCACTCGACTCAAAGATAAATGTGACAGAGGAGAAATACCAAGACAGACAGTTATGGTTGAAATATCTCATGTTTGTGAACTTTAAAAAAAATATGACTGTGTGGATACATTGCCATCAACCCTTCTAGGGCCTTGAAGGGTCCTGTGCAAATGAGGGACCCTGAGTCTGCAGCTTTACGAGCTTCAAGGACAATCTTGCTCTGGTGCAATATGAAATCATTGGAGGGTTTTAAGCAAAGAATTAATGCGATTTAGCTTCTTTTGTTAAAGAATCATTTTGTTTGGAAAGTAGACTAGAGGGGAGCAAGCCTAGAAGCAGGGAGATCAGTCAGAAAAATGCAGACATAACTCATCTTGTGAGTTCCAGGAGAGCTGGTTCTGTTATCCATTAAGCTATTGATGTATTTTCTGATAATTCATGCCTGCACATGTCAGACTGCTTTCCTTTCTTAGCTTTTGCTGATTCAGCAATTATAGAGACTTTTTCTTAATCAGTTCTCTTACTCAAAGATTTTAAAATTCAAATTTCATCAATACCATTTTTGTTATTGGAGCTGTTCCTATATGCTGCTATTTGCTATTTGCTGCTGCACAGATGCCTGTGGTGCTTGCTGAATGATCACCATTAAAGCAATTTTAATTCATAATATCAGTGCAATCTGTATTTGGGTTGAGAACTACCCAGGAGTTTTCTAATTAGAAATCCTTTAGAACCTGGCAGTTTATCACTTTGTATTATCAAATACCCCTTTGCCTGATGAAGAACTATCTGACTCATATCTTCAAGGCCTTTAGAGTTTTGTAATATTTTGAAACCCTTTAGAACCTGGCAGTTTATCACCTTATATTATCAAATATCTCTTTGGCTGATGAAGAACTATGTGACTCATATCTTCAAGTCCATTAGAGTTTAATTAATTTCATTTGGGAGTTAACTTTGTGATGTGTTGTTTTAGAACAGAGGTTGTAAACCTTTTTTTGTAAAGGGCCATATAGTAAATATTTTAGACTTTACAGACCATATGGTCTCTGTTGGAACTACTCAACAATGCTGTTGTAGCACTAAAGCAACTACAACAATTATGCAAACAAATGGGCCTGGTTGTGTTCCAATATAGTTTTATTTCCATAAATTTGGGCCACAGGTTGCAGTTTGCTGATCCTCGCTTTAGAATTTTCCTCTAGCTATTTCACATTAGGTACCTCAAATCTTAATCTCACTTAACCTCTATGAATCTTATCTTTAAAATAAGGACCCTAGTATATGCCCTGTCTTCCACATAGTATTGTCATAAGGGTCAAATGACATATTCATCGTAGAAATCTGTTAAATTTTAGAGTAGCACAGCTGTATATTTCTTTATCTTCCCTACCACCCAAGAACATATTTCTCTACATCCCTCTCCACCAAGAGCACATACCTAAACACTTAATCACAGAGGAAAATGATGGCTTGCTATCTTACCCTTACTCCAGAGCCTTATGTTGAGTTCTAGCTCCTCAAAACGTTACCAAACTACCTGTGATAACACAAAGCTGAATTTGTTCCTACCATGATAACAGAGAACCTAGATATAGTCTTAATGGAGCCTCAGAAGAAGGAAGGCAAAGTCAGAATATTCACCTAGGTGAAGGTGGGTCTTTCAGTGCAGGGGCTTGGTTAGAATCGGACCATGCTGTAATGGTTTAGGATTAGTAAACACAGCAAGATGAGGATTTGGAGGAGGGATTCAAGAATTCTTGGGGTGTATACTATTTTTTAATTCTTTCTGTTGAAGAATTGATTGGTCTTTCAGGAAGTTGCTGGAATAAAAAGTTATGTTATTTATCACTTTAATTTGTATGGACAAGTTTCTTTGAATAGTAGAGTTATTTTGGTGAGCACATTGGAATAGTAAAGTCATGTTAATATAGTCAGTAAGCTGTGTGGATGTAGATAATTATGGTTCTCACTTCTAAGGCATATTGTAGGTATTTTGTGAGGGGAAGAAAAGGTAGATAGAATTCACTTAGAAAAAGCAGAGAAGGGCCGGCCCGTGGCTCACTCGGGAGAGTGCGGTGCTGATAACACCAAGGCCCCGGGTTTGGATCCTATATAGGGATGGCCGGTTAGCTCACTGGCTGAGCGTGGTGCTGATAGCACCAAGTCAAGGGTTAAGATCCCCTTACCGGTCATCTTAAAAAAAAAAAAAAAAAAGAAAAAGCAGAGAATAAATAGTAGAAAAGAAGACAATGATACAGATAAGAAGGAAAGAGGTGGCAAGAATGTAAAGAACTTCTCAGACAAAGTTTATAAAGAATATAGAAAGAGAGGAGAAAACTTTGGAGATTATGAAGCTAGGATGTAATCTATATCAAGAATGTCAAAAATTGGGAAAGAGAATTTTTAAAATGTTAAATATAAATTGTTGTCAATTACTTGTTCGGGCTGGACAGTTACATTTTTGTGTGTAAATCTGTGTCAAGACTGGAAAATACGTGGGCCTGGTTTTCAGGAGCTTACTTTTTTATTAAAAAAAAAATACATAGTCATGGTAGAAAATTTTGAATATGTATGTAAACAATTAGAAGAAATAAAGAGGGCCGACCCCGTGGCGCAATCGGGAGAGTGCGGCGCTGGGAGCGCAGAGACGCTCCCGCTGCAGGTTCAAATCCTATATAGGAATGGCTGGTGCGCTCACTGGCTGAGCGCGGTGCGGGCGACACCACACCTAGGGTTGCGATCCCCTTACCCGTCATGAAAACAACAGAAAAAAAAAAAAGAAGAAGAAATAAAGAAAACTTTTAATTAGAAGGTGAAAGTCCAATGAAAAGGATATGTAGGAGTCAAAAATCCAGAGAAATAGGGAGGCTGACCTTCATTAATAATAAACGAGAATTTCTTGGTGGGACAAAAGTGAAGTGAGTAGAGACAGGGGAGAGTGGTAGCAGGGAAGGCGGAAGGATTAAATAAAGATCATGCTGGGAGGCTACTGGCTGCTTTGTGGGAAATTGTCAAAGGAAGGCCACAGAACTTGTAAGAAAAAGAATAGCTATCTTAAATATTAATTTTTTTTTTAAATCACTGTGATATTTCAGAGTTTAGGCCAATTACAAAGTAGAGGGCACAGTCCCCAGGACTGTTCTCACTTCCCATATCAACTTCAAGTTCAGGGAGTTCTCGAAACCATCCTGAGTTTCAATAATTTCCTAGACTGACTCACAGAACACACTAAAAGCTATTCTACTTATGGGTATGGTTGATTACAGGGAAAGGATACAGATTAAAATCAGCCAAGGCAAGAACACATGTGGCAGAATCCAGAAGTAACAAATGTGGAACCTCTCTTGTCCTCTTCTCAGGAAGGCAGGACTCTGCTGGCATCAATTTGTGACAATATGCATTGAGATCTGTCAGTGAGAAAATCCCATCTGAGCTTCATTTTCCAAGGTTTTTACTATTACATAGGCATGGCTGATTGATTGCCCACATAGTTTATCTCAGTTTCTAGTTTGACTGATACTATTAGACCTGAAGCCCCCACCCTACATCACATTGTTGATTTTTTGCCAGCCCCTACCCTAAGACAATATGGGTGTGGCCATTCCTTTCCCTAAATCAAATTGTTAGACTATCCAGTGTGACCCAAGGACTTCAGACAAACAAAGAAACTCCTTGCAGGAGGGCCCAGGGATTACCTCCCAGAAGCCAACAGCATAGGCCAGATCTTTTCTTTGGGCAAGGCCAAATTCTTTACTACATGGATATAAATTCCTTTTATCACACCATCCTTTGGTAAGGACTTTTTCACATATATGAAAAAAAAAAATCATCCATGATTTCATCAATTTGACTGAAACACTTTAAATATTTTGGCATAGATCCTTCTAGACAGATTTTAGAAATGTTAGGCATAAAAATCTTAACTCCCCCCTTTTTTTATTTCTCCCCAAATGAAAACGAATAGCTCTTAGCACAAGTTAAAAACTAATCAGGACAATAAGGTGATGAAACAGGGAGGTTAGATGACACCTTACACTTTATCTGGTCTTTTGGAAAGGTGAAGTGATTTGTTCAAAACCAATGGAGTCAGTGAGACAGAGATGAATCAAAATTCCAGGTCCAGTGACTACTCAAGAGACCTTTTGGAACCAAAGTATGTTACTGAACCTTTTGAAAATAGGACTGCTTTGTTGATGTATGGTAAGAAAACCCTAATACTCAAAACCAATGGAGTCAGTGAGACAGAGATGAATCAAAATTCCAGGTCCAGTGACTACTCAGGAGACCTTTTGGAACCAAAGTATGTTACTGAACCTTTTGAAAATAGGACTGCTTTGTTGATGTATGGTAAGAAAACCCTAATACCTTTTTTTTTTTCCTTTTTTTGTCTTTTTTACTGACCGGTACCGGTAACGGGATTACAACCCTCGGTGTTGCGCCCGTACCGGGGACCGGCAACGGGATCACAACCCTCGGTGTTGTGCCCACACCACAAAATTAAGAAGTTAACACTGGCACAGTTCTACTAACTAAACTACAGTCTTTACTTAGATTTCACTAGCTTTTTCTTTTTCTTTTTTCTTTTTTTTTTCTTTTTGTCTTTTTTACTGACCGGTACCGGTAACGGGATTGCAACCCTCGGTGTTGCGCCCGTACCGGGGACCGGCAACGGGATCACAACCCTCAGTGTTGCGCCCACACCGCGCTCAGCCAGTGAGCGGGAACCAGTCTCCACATGGGATCTGAACGCTCAGCGGGAGCGCGGCTGCACTCCCAAGCGGCACACTCTCTGGTGCGCCACCGGGCCGGCCCCCTAATACCTTTTTGATTGATTTGATTTTGCCCCAGAATTTGGGATCTTTTCCAAATCATATGTTAAAGTTTGCCTAGAAGACAGCTACTCAACTGCATCCATATTTTTCAGATTAGCCGAGTTGCATATGCTGCTGAAATAGTCAACTGGATTTCATGTTGTTGATAGAAGCAGCATGGGCTCTAAAATTAAACACTATCTGTACCTCTCTAGACCTTTGGAAAATTTCCCCTTCCATTTGCTACCTCCTTGTCCTCCTTAAATAGCTATTAAACTTTACGTTTTTCAAATTCAAGCCCGGAACCTAGTTTCCAGCTGCATTCTCATCTCCCCCACCCCCACATTTTATAAACATTTAATCAGCTTCTTTGTATGTGTGCATTTGTCCTGATGGGAGATTGTCAACAATGTGTTGTTGTGTAGAAAGGGGCCAGCACTAATTCTTCTGTCATACAGGCCTATGGGTGGGTAGGGGAAATAAGTGGAAAATTAGTGGATACTAATAATTAATAATAATTAATAATTTTCATTAGCAGGAGCAGCATGGTGTGTAGGCACAGTAGGTAAAAGCTTGCGTGCTCTCATTTCAGCTGTTGGAAATGACCTGCTGCTCCAAACGCTTTCAACTCTACTGCCTAGATTTGCCTTAGCTATGACATCGGCAATGAGCAAATCATTTGGGTTAACTGGAGATCTGTTTAAAAAATGCAAAATATAAACATCCCTGAGGAAAATTTTAGTACCTTAGAGCACCCTCAGTTTGATTATGTCTTTTGTATACTTAATGGAAATCAATTGCAGTGAAGCGATAAAATTCTCATGAAATAAACTTGGAACTTGATGTGGGGTCAGGCCTAGGACATCACAGGTGTTTGGGAAAGAAGAGAGAAGCAGGAGACCAAAGAGGAGGGTTAACAATATGGACATAAGAGGAGCCTTCACTTTTTCATTTGGTGTAGTTCTGAACTGTGAGCTTACTAGAGCATCAAGATTGTAATATTTACAAAAGGCTTGGCATGTGTCCCTGCAACTACTGAGAGGAAAAATATTATAAATGTTGGTAAAGTGACAGAAAGGGCCAAAGTGAGACAGACCAGCTATGCACATTATGAAGTACAATTTCTGATTCTATTGGTTCTCTGAAGGCATAGAAATAAAAGTTAATACAGAAATATAGAAAATACAAATAAATGTCAATGTTGCCATCTTATGGAGTGGTCCACCACTGCCACCATGTTCTAATAATCTATTCCTTCCTCCCCTTCTGCTTTCCAAATAACATGAAACACTCCTGTGGTTTTGCCTTTATCTTCTAGCTTGTTCTGCCACATACATATTTTTATTGTTTCTCTTAGCTGCATTTAAAACGCAAAAAGGAATGTTAATAATATGTTATTTTAACCTAATGTATATAAAATATTTCAATACTATCTCATTAGTAACAGATTATTAACAAAATGTTTTGCATTTTTCTGCACTAAATCTTTTAAACCAGGCCTATATTTCACACTTACAGAACATCTCAGTTTGAGATAAACACGTTTCAATTACCCAATAGTCGCTTGTGTCTGGTGCCTGCTGGATTAAACAGTACAGCTGTAGATGGGAGATATTAATGCAGGGACACTGTCTCTTAAAAATCATGAAAATTCGTTATCAGCCATAAATAACAGAATAAACTATTAAGTAAGGCTTGAACTGTAAGAGCATTTATTATTTACTTAACAAAGTTACCCAGAAAGGGAAAGAGGAAAAATCTTTTTTCCTAAAGTCTTTTTATTCAGGAAGAACAGACTTCTCCCAGTAGATGTGCCCTGATGTCTTTTTGGCCACATTTGAGTCACATGGTAACTCCTCTCTACAAGGAATATTGGGAAACTGAAATGTTACAAAGAAGAAGAGACTAGCTATAGGGGCTTTGCTTTAGAAGACCAATCCTGATATGTATTATTGCTGTCTCAGACAAAATCAGTCTCCTGTTATCCTAGGAGGGAGAAGGGAATGGCTACTAGATGGGGCATTCTTTCAAGGAGAGGGGGATAGAAGAATACAAAATAGTAAAATAGTAATTGTATTAATAGTTATTTCCATTTACTGAGTACTTTTGTGCCATGTTTAAGTGTTTAATGGGTTATCTAATTCACAAACACACATGGTTTACCTCTCGCTATAGTGGTTACTGATAGTAAATTCAGTGCAGAATTGTCAGATTACAATGAGCTCCCCAAGAACAGGAATCATGTCTTTTTATAGGGGGTTGTTTTGTATGCTATAGCGCAGGGAATGACTCGTCTTCTTGACTCAACACATTTTATGTTGCCTTTTCAAATCTTGTTTCTGTCTTGTTTCTTTTCAATCTTGTTTCTTTTCTCTCGCATCAATTTCTCTCTTCAAAGTCTGTGTTGGCCTCTTTAAAATGATTGATATCACTGCCCAGACTCTGCAGCCTCAGGCACAGGTCCTGGCCCTCACTGTGAACCACACTTGGTTCCCTCCATAGGCTACCAAGTGTTACTGCTTGATAGGGAGTCATGCTGGAAGCTATGACCGACCATTGACTCAGCAACCTTTACGTTAGAGTTTTCTCCCTACCCAGACTTATTTGAAGACGTTAGGGAAGTAAAATTAGTTTCTCCCATGCAGAGTTGGTGACCCCTGGGCCTATGTCTTGTGACCTTTCTCAGTTTTACAAACCTTTCTTGACATTTTCTAGGCTCTTTCAGTTGGTAAGGAATCAAGTTTCCTCAATTATTGAGGATTTATTGTGTGGAAAAAAGAGAAAAACATACCTTGGCTCCCACCCATCCAGGCCTCACAGAGAATGAGAGTATTGTTCAGTATAGGACAGTAGCAGAAGCTTTAATAATGCAACAGTATCTGGGGCAGCTCTGCAGCAATTTCTGTATTTCATCCCCTTAGAAAGGGACATCCAGTGCTCTTATTAGCCCAGAGCTTGGCCACTGTGGTGATTCAGCATTTTCTAATCCTGTTCCTTTACCGGATCATTTCTTTTTCTACTGCCTACCCCATGGCTTCTTTTTAGTCAGCATGACTTCTACTGCCTCAAGTTCTCTGTTACGTCCGCTGTCTACTGAATTCCTCTGAAATTTAAAATTCCCTCAAGAAGGTATATGTCTTTGCATTGACCTTCCAAGATCCTTCCAGGATCATGGGGCATCATTGGTTAGAGGTCCCATGCCAGCAGGTTACAGATCACTGACGGATATAGAAGCATGCCTTGTGTCCGGCACCTTTCTATAGCTCAGCCATCTGTCTTCAGAATGACAGAGTCCTGTGGTAACCAATGTGAAGATCTGTGTGTAACTCAAGAATCTGAAAGTTCTCCAACCTTTAGGTTTATTCTAACTTAGTGTGCATTAAAATAAGTCTGAGCCTTCCATTCCAGATGATCTAAGGAAGTCCAGTCGTTTACCACATTTCCTTCTCCAGTTTTTCTGGTACTATCTGAAGAATACTTATTAATTCCATGAATCTTTCTGCTTCTCATATCAGATCTTTCTCATAACAAAATTTCCATGAGAGGCTAGACCAGGAAGGGCAAACTCAATTGCCAAGGGGTCAGGTGACACAAATAGGTGACACCATGAATTTAATTCATAGAATTACATTGAATCTTTACGTTTCAACTTTAGACAGTCAAAACTTGTTCTTGGCCTCTTTCCGTTTTGTGAAAAGTAGTGGTATTCAGAGGTTGCCTCTTAGGGGTTAGGAGAGGTGGCCCTGAAACATGAGAGAAATTTGGAGGTGATGGAAGTTTCATTTTATCTTCATTGGGGTGTTGGTTACGTGGGCGTGTGCATTGTCGATAGTTACTGAAGTGGACAATTAAGATCTGTGTGTTTTTCTCTGTGGGAATTTTTCCTCCGCACACTTGGTTAACAACAATAGTAATGACAAAGTGGTTGTTAGTCTCAGCAGGAAATGGATAAGCACTCAATTTGGTAATGTAAAGCTTAATAAAAGGCCAACTTACAAAAGGGTCAGTAGGGTATAGCACCCCAGGATTGGATATCTGAGTTCCCTTTACCACTTCTATAGTGAGGGGACAAGGGAAGGGGACAAGGGAAGGGAGCGGCGTCTACCAGAACGTGGAGACAGAATACTGCATGGAGAAGACCATGTGGCAGAATCTGGGACCTACTGTCAGGGGTGCAGTCAGTGCATAGTAGCCCTATGGTGAGAGAACAGGGGAATGAATGCTGGAACTTTAGACTTTTCCTCCGACCTCCCTGTTGGACAAACCCAACCAGAAGCCTGAGAGCAAATAGGCCTGCAGATGTAGCCCGTACAGCTCAGCCTCGCAGGCACAGAGCAGGGCAGAGAAGGACGGGGAGCAGAGGGCCCGGGCAGTCAGCCGGCAGCCGGCCTCCTGTTCTCCACTCTTCCCGCATCACTTCAACCCAGGTGTGGACAGCTGTACCCCTTGGAAAGGTTATGGCATTTAAAATATTTTGCTGAAGGCCTGAGAATAACAAAGGGGTTTCTGAGGAAGAAAAAGCAAATTTAAAACCTCACAGTAGCTATCACAGCTCCTGGGCCCATTGGCCGTGCCGTGAGCAGGGAGCTCCTCGCTGCTGTCCTTCCTCTTCAGTCTCCAGCCACATCATGTCGAAGGGACCGTCCTCACCCCGGTGGTATTTTCTGTGATCTCCTCTCCCAAGTCTGAAATCTGACCCACTGAATGGAAAACCGCAAAAACAGAGGGATTCTTTCCCTTCCTTTCCCCCTGCCTTTTTTCTTATCCAGGATAATTAATAGTGGGAACATCTGTTTCATTCAAGGAAACCGCTACCTTTACTATAGGTAATGTTCTAGCCATGGTAAGTATTCTTTCAATCAGCTGTGGCCAGAGTGGTAAAGTTTTGGATGATAAGGAGTCATGTCAGGGTTGGGAAGAATGCCACTACAGCCAGGCCTGGCCAGGAGGGAACATGGGCTGGGACTGTGTTGCTAGAGGTCTGTGGATAGGTGCTCAGGGGCCTCTCAAGAGTCCCAAGTAGAAAGTCCTTGGATGGAATTCCATGTTTTTCACTTGCTAGCTATGTGACCTTGGGCAAGTCACTTAATTACTCTGAGCTGTAATTTCTATTTTCTTCCTTCCTTCTTTCGTTTCTATTTTTAAAAAAACAGGGAATGTGAAATATACATGGAAACACTTTGCAAAACTGTGTTGTCCAAATGTACATAAGCACTTCCTTTTTAGTAATTATCCTTCTTTTTCTGTTGCCATAACATTCATGTGTATAAGACTCTTCCATCATGTCATGCAATAACTTCCAAAAACAATAGCAAGGATTGGGGAAGTGGGAATATGTGCCTAGAGGTATATTGTAAGAGGGAGCTTGGTTAGTTGAAAAAGCCTCTCATGGGAATTTTGATACAAGGCTGCTCATCATGTCACCCTTAACTGGATCATATCTAGTTGAGAATTGCTTTCTAGACAGAAGGTTACAAACTTGTGGGGGTAGAAGGGGCCAGAAGATATATTTGTTTGACTTTCACAGAATTGCAAAGTTTTTGAATTAGGTGTCCAAATTTTAAAATCAGATTTCACACACACAAAAAGACATCATATTTCTGCCTTCTGTTGAAATATAGAATTTAGTTCACAGAATTGCAAAGTTTTTGAATTAGGTGTCCAAATTTTAAAATCAGATTTCACACACATAAAAAGACATCATATTTCTGCCTTCTGTTGAAATATAGAATTTAGGACAAAACCAAGTCTACATTCTTGAATGTCAAACTTTGGGTAGAGCTAAATTGTTGCCCTTTAAATGTAATATGCATTCTCTAGCTGGTGTCACCTGTTTGTGTCACCTGCCCCCTTGGCAATTGAGTTTGCCAACCTTGGTCTAGGCAATCATGGAATCATTGATACTGGAGTTGGAAGGGACCCAGGATGTCACAGAGCCCTGGCTTGGCTTTTAGTCAGGTCAGGATTTGGCTTCCCCATTTAACAGTAAAAGGCTCCTGGTTTAAAGGATCTGCTGAGTCTCACCCTGATGGGGGCAAAGAAGGACCCAGTGGGTGGTGGAAGAGACTGACCAGAATGCAGGTCAACTCCCTCCCAGTGAAGGAATGTTTCCTAGCACTGCATGCTTCCTCTCAAACAGCATATTTCTGAAGCCCAGTTGTTGGAGCCATTGTAGAAAATGAAATCTTGGATGAGCAAGGCTTCTGGAGCCTCCCCACAGTGTTTCCAGCACCAGACGCACACACTCTAGAGTGGCCGACCTTGAGCCCTGCCGGATCAAACATGAGCAGCGCCGGAAGGGCAGTGAGCTTGGAGCTACTGGTGTCCTTGACCCCCTGGCAGGGATCCCAGGCTGAAGAAACCCTCTGACTGTTTTGGTGTGGGATAGGGAAGGAAGATGAGGCTGGGGAAGGAGGGAAGAAAAACAGGGATAGCGAGGATACCATTTTTCTTTTCTCCCAGAAGGTGAGTTTTTGTGTTCCTGTGCCACACGTGAGCAGTGAGATTTTCATTTTCTTTTTTTTTTTTCCAGTTCTAGGATTGGTGTGTTGCCATATCACCGAGTGTTTGTTTTGGCTGCCAGAGGAAGTATTGACAAAGGAAGTGGGAGAGCAAACATCATTTTTTAAGCTGCCGGCCTGAGAGTACAGTAAGGTGGAACTGGAGAAAGCCTGTCAGGCTTGCGATTCCCCGAGACTGTTAACACTGGCATCCCCCAAGCTGGTGGCTGCTGAGGGGTGGGAGCGTGGGGGTGGGGGTGGGGGTGGGGTGTGCAGTGATCACTTCTGAGAGGCCTGAGGAGCTATGCTTTCTAGTGCGACTTACATGCTTTGGTGGCTGCCTTCTCTGGGCCTCGTTTCCCACAGCTCCTCCCACCGTTTCCTCCTTCTGTGTCAAATATCAGGACAACAGGCATTTTCTAAGGAGGAGATGATCCACGCCAGCAAAATGTCTTTTTTTTTTGGGGGGGGGGTTAAATAATAAGAATATGTTATAAGATTATGAAGATGACCCCATAATTTGATTATCCCAGAAAAGTTTGGTTTTGTCTTTGGTTATATCTTTAGGAATTGTTTAAAACATGGTAGCACCTGAAGATTGTTAAAATTCCAAGTGATCGTTTAGTGGATTCTGAAAAGAATATTCTCTCACTTTCTACCTTTCTCAGGAGTACCTAGGAGTGGGAGGAGACTACTCACACATTCAAGTGATGGCACCAAAGGAGCTTGGTGGGCTTGAGAGACAAGCCTGAATGGCCCAGTTCTGATTGGTAAATGTACAGATAGCATCCTGGGGCTATGGTTGGAGAAACCTTCCTGGCTATAGATTTCTTAGAAGTTGGGTCAAAACATGTCAGAGGTGGCAGAGGTGCAGTTCTTGCTAGAGACAGGGGATGAAGGATGTACCCTTTCATTTGTCTCCAAAGAGCTGAGAAGATGGGTGAAGTCCCTTGCTTAGATGACTGCAGGTAGTCTTCAGGCACTGGAACCTTGGCTTAAGCTGAACCTGCTCCTTGGACCTCTGGGAATGAATGTTCCTAAAATGATGATAAGTAAAAGGCACATATTTTGATCTGGAGAAACCTTAGAAAGTCACCTAGATATTAGGTGATAGCTCTGAATGAAAAGCTGTATTGTGATCCTTGAAACCCTAGATTGCTTCAAGGGATATAGTGCACTTTTATTTTTTCCCTGCTTCCATGAGGTGGTAAGGGATGGGAGTGGGGAGGCATCAACTACAACACTAAGGAAATTGCAGGAAATACCACTGCTTTGTAAAACTGTAGCACATCTGCAGTAGTTATGCGACTCAGATATGTAAAGCCTCTGGTTAACTCCTGTTTCTCAGGATAAGTCCTTTTTTTCCATATGGGTCTGGAAAATAGGGCAGATGGAAGTGCTAGGTAGGTTGGATGGACGGGGAGCTTGTAAGTGAGCAAGTTAATAAATGTGTGAAACAAATCTCTAAACTAGTATCAGTTGAAACTTACCTGCAAATTAGTATCAGCAGGTGTGCCTGGCTGGCTGAGGTTTCTGGCTTTATTAGCTCTCTGGATTCCTGCTGAAACTCTCGCTTTGACATGCTTTCACTTAAAGGTATCTGGAGCTAGTACCTATTGTTTATATGAGAAGAGGATAACTCCTTTTGAACTTTTGTATTCTAAAACACAGAACAATTTGGGTATTTTGGTCCATTTTCTGTTGCTATAACAGAATATCACAGACTGAGTAATTAATGAAGAAAAGAAATTTATTTTTCACAATTCTGAGGGCTGGAAAGTCCAAGAGCATGGCACTGGCATCTGTTGGGTGCCTTCCTGCCATGTCATCCCACGGTAGATAGGCAAAAGGGCAAGAGAGCACATGTGAGAAAGCACTTTTTATAACGAAGCCATTCCCATGATAACTAACTCACACCTGAGATAACAGCATTAATTCACTTATGAGGGTGGAGCCCTGTGACTTATCGCCCCCCTAAGGCCCCACCTCTCAACACTGCCACGATGGGAAGCAAGTTTCCAACTCGTGAACTTCTGGAGAACACAGTCAAACCATAATATTGTGTAATTAGTATTTTTCTATTTAATGTTGTCTGTTTAATGTTCAAGTTAATGAGGAGAAAAAAAGAGCTCTTCACCAAAGAATGTGGAAATGGATTCTGGCACAAGCTCCAGAAGACATAAATTAATTTTTGCTGGGCTACTGGGAAAACCACTTGCCATCTATAAACTTCTTTTTCACCTGCCTATATTATGGAAAGATCTCATTACAGTGCAGATTTTCTGAGATGGTCCCAATTTTGAGTATTTATGCTCCCTATAAATAATTTAAATGCCAATATTTCAATATTTTAGAATCTAAACAATATGTTTTAGATTGCATTTTTTCATGACACAACTTGTCAAGCTTGAGATATAATTCACATACCATAATATTCATCTATTTAAAATGTTCAATATTTTCACAGAGTTGTGCAAGCATCACCACAATGTAAATTTAGAACATTTCATTATCCCATAAAGAAACCCCTTACCCACTAGCAGTCATTCCCCATTCTCCCCTCCCCCAAGCCCCTGGCAACCATTATTCTATTCTCTGTTTCTGTAGATTTTCCTACTCTGGACATTTCATATAAATAAAATCATACAATATGTGGTCTTTTGTGAGTGGCTTCTTTCTCTTAGCATAATTTTTTGAGGTTCATCCATGTTGCAGCATGTCTCTACTTCATTTTAAAAAAATTTCTGAATAATGTTCTGTTGTATGGCTATACCACATTTTATTTATCTGTTTAATCACATGATGAACATTTGGGTTGTTTCTACTTTTTGGCTATTATGAATAATGCTGCCATGAATATTCATGCACACATTTTTGCATAGACATGTTTTTATTTCTCTTGGGAATGTACCTAAGAGTGGACTTGCTGGGTCGTATAGTAACTTTATTTGCTTGCAGAAGAATGGGATTGTGATTCCTAGAGAATGTTGGGACCTGCAGCCTAAGTGACTGCTTCAGTGGTTATGGAGCTCTCACAGTGAAGACACCATTACAGAAGTTGTGGCAGGCAGACCCTAAATTGATCCCACTGTCCCTGCCTCCTGGTGTTCACATCTTTGTGTAATCTCCTCCCTTTGAGTTGGGCAGGAACTATGACTTGCTTCTAACTGATAGAATATGACAATGACAATGGATGTCACTTCAGTGATTATGTTCCATCGAACAAGATTCCATTTGGCAGCCTGGAGACTCCAGTTCAGCAGCCTGTGGGCTTGATGTCCCTGCCTCCTGGTGTTCACATCTTTGTGTAATCTCCTCCCTTTGAGTTGGGCAGGAACTGTGACTTGCTTCTAACTGATAGAATATGACAATGACAATGGGATGTCACTTCAGTGATTATGTTCCATCGAACAAGATTCCATTTGGCAGCCTGGAGACTCCAGTTCAGCAGCCTGTGGGCTTGACGAAGTACATTATGCTGGAGAAACCCATGTGGCAAGGCACTGCAGGCTGCTCCTAGGATCTGGGGACAGCTTCCATCAAACAGCCAGAAAAAAGCTGAGTTCCCAGTCATGCTCTGCAAGGAGATGAATCTGTCAACAATTGGAATGAACTTGGAAATGGATTCTTCCTCAGTGGAGCCTTTGATGAGAATACAGCTCAGCTAACAAATTGACTGCAGCCTCGTGAGACCTTGAGCAGAGGACTCAGCTAAGTTGTGCCCAGACTTCTGAGCCCTGGAACTGAGATAACCAATATGTGGTGTTTTATGCAGCTAAGTTTTGGTAATTTGTTATGCAGCATTAGAACACTAATACAGAAGTCTAGGACTTGGTTCCATTATGTAATCTGGGTTGGTGACTCTGTTTACTTGCCAAGACAGATATCCTATTTATAACTATGATTCACATAAAAGGATAAACTTCCATAGAAGTTCAGGTACATGCTTGGTAGCTGTGAAGTAATCTATACCTCTGGTGTACTTTCCAGAATAGGAAAATAAGGATGGCAGAAGGAAGAAACAGAGTTACACTCTGCCTGCTTGACTCATATTGGGCACATCCATCTCTATTATCCCTGTTCCAAGAACAGTCACTAAATAATCAGAATAAAAGAGGAATGATAACTTATATAATGAAAGTTACTATTTGTTAGAAACTATGCCAGTGAGAGCATATGCGTGCAGGTGAGGCTGTTCCCTGATAGATAATTTGCCTAGCCCGTGGTGCAGACATGAACTTGAACTTGATGCTGGATTCCCCTTTCACTTCTCAGGCTGAATAATAACCAAATAATTCCAGCCTGGTGAACACCCCTTCTACTTTTGGAACCTACCTAGGACGATTCCATTTTTCTTAGTCATCCATTTCTATATTTAACAACCTCACATTCTTCCACAAGAAACACCAATGACTTAGCTGATTTTTAACCTGATTCACCTGTGGAGCCTTTATGGGCATTAGACCTGCTCAGCACTGTTTACCGTCTGAATCCCCCTTCATTGTCTCTGTTCAAGCGTCTCTTAAATGAGAGCAGAGGAGGTGCACGCGCCAGTTATTGTTTTACTCAGAGCTGCTCATTCTTTTTTTCTTTCTTTTTTTTTTTTTTAAAAGATGACCAGTAGGGATCTTAACCCTTGACTTGGTGTTGTCAGCGCCACACTCTCCCAAGTGAGCCACAGGCCGGCCCCAGAGCTGCTCATTCTTGAGTTCATCTAACAATCATGCCATTTTGCTTCATGTTTGTTTTGTGCCAACCACTGTGCTGGGTACTGAAAACACAAAGATAAATAAAACCCTAGTCCCCAACCTGCAAGAACTTCCAGAGATGGAGAGAGTCCTGCAAGCACATAATTATAATATAAGTGCTCAGCAAGGACAGGAACACTTAATTAGCCTGGAGGATTCACAGACGGTGGCCTTTTAGTTGGGTCAGGATGTTAGGTTTCAAGGGGTGGTGGCTGCAGAAATGATTTCTAGACTGAGAAACAGCATGAACAGCATATGGAGGCACGAAAGGATATGGTTGGTTTGGAGAACATTGAGAAGCTGGGTATGGCTGGAGTGTAGGGTGTGTGTGTGTGTGTGTGTGTGTGTGTAAGATAGAATCTGGGGATGAGCTTGAGGTGGGGGAAGTTTGGAAAGAAGAGAAGGAGTTTGTAGGTAGGGCGAGTAGTTCTAACTTGATTCTGTAGCAATGAGGGCAGTGGAAGTCCTAAAACAGAATGGTTGCATGATAAGATGTAGTACATGAGACTAGGTGTATACATGAGACTAGAATTGGGAGACATGGGTCAGAGGGCGGCTCTATAAAAAGACAGCGAACACTGCCTGCAGGAGACAGCTCTGTGGAATCCTCTGCTAGTAGACTTGGATATGAAGCTCCTGCAATTGGGCTGGGACTTAATTAAACTAAGTCACGGAGAGGGAAATGCAGAGCAAGGACTCTAGTGATACATTTTAGAGGTGATACATTTGCCAAAACCTTGTGACTGATAGGGTGAGGAGGATGGTGGAGGGGACATGAGGGTGACTCTGGCATCCTCTCCTGGGGAGATTCATTGGCTAGTGGCATTATTAGTAAAAGTCGAATACAAGAGAAGGTAGATGTTTTAGCTGGGAGCGGGGAAGGGAAATAGGGAGGTGTATCAAGTACATGTGGCATCCCATTCATGTCCTCTTGGTCTCCCTCTGTCTATGACCGTGGCTGGGGCAGACTTTTATAGGGCAGCTTCAGTTTGCTTTGTGCTGAGAACATCTTGCCTCCTGTGAGTGCCCTGGTCTTTGCTTTCTGTCCTGGAGCTTGCTGGGTCCAACCACATAAAGTGTGAGGAGGTTAAGACTCCCCAGTACAACCATCAATCAATGGGAAAAGAAACCAGAGGATAAATGCTCCCACTTCCAGCCTTTGGGTGGCCAATCTCGACATCTTGCCTCCTGTGAGTGCCCTGGTCTTTGCTTTCTGTCCTGGAGCTTGCTGGGTCCAAGCACATAAAGTGTGCGGAGGTTAAGACTCCCCAGTACAACCATCAATCAATGGGAAAAGAAACCAGAGGATAAATGCTCCCACTTCCAGCCTTTGGGTGGCCAATCTCGAGGCATTCTATACCTTCTTGGGAGCTCTGGCAGAATCCAGCCCTGTTGCCCACAGTGAAACCTCCAGGACACACTCTTACATTGGCTTTTCTTCTTCCCTGTCTAACCCTCTCCACTCACGCACTCCTACTCCCTAGAATCCCCTCTCAAGAAAACAGCTTGCATGTAAGTTCTTATTTCAGGTTCTACTTTTCAGGCACTGTGAGGAAAATGGAGTCCAGTATCATCAGGCCCCCTTGCCTCATATCTGGCTGGGTATGATTCAGCACATTCATTGTAAACAAGTTATGTAAGACTGGTGTAACTGCGCATGTGTGCCCATGTGCTCCTTGGCTCATTGTCATTGTTGTGTACCTTTCGGTATAAGAGACAGTGGCGCTGAACTGCTGGCTGGCAGAGCTCGGATAGGAATACAGCATGTCTATCCTATTATCAGCTGCCAGAATTCTTTTCCACCTACCTGACTCATGACCTGCACAGGATGGAGTAGAGGGGTCTGTGATCTTGCCTGACGGCACCCCAAGCTAAGACGGGTGGAGAGGCAAAGATTGGTTTGGTTTTGGATGTGTCAAGTCTGTGGTGCTCAGGCTTTCTGCTTATAATTTGGGGGCTTAGTTAAAGGGTAGGCTCATATCCCATATGTCAAAATATTGAAAAGTTATAAATCCAGGTAACACATACTTAAATAAAATGTTATATTCTCCCACACACCTGCATATGTTTGAATGTAGAATTCTTAAACTCCTCTGAGTTCCATGCCAGAAGGTGGCTACATAAAAATGTCCAGGCCCATGGCTCAACCCCCCTTGTTACCCTCTTCCCTTTTTACCTCTGTCTCTGTCATGCAGTATATGTAGACACTCCAGCCTGTCCATACCCCTGACAAAGAGCCACCTCAAACCCTTGGATGTGTACAAAGTGGCATAACTTGCACTCAGGAGAATCAATGTAGAAAGGAGAGTTGGGTAGGCTCTGCAAGTGGGTCCTGGGTACCTGGAACATGGGTTAGAAGTGGGGGGGCATGGGCTGTGGGTGAGCAGGTCCCTTTGGCTCACAGGATCCTCATCCTTTGGAGAGGATCACAGCCAGAGCAGAGCTACAGGGGAGTCCTTTAAAGTATGGGGTCCACAGGTCTCTTGGTGGCATTTAGACATGGAGCATCCTGGTGGAGCTGTCTGGTAGGGAATGGGTAGCATAGATCTGGGGCATGAAGAGGCTGGAACTTGACAGAAGTGTTTGGGAGTTGGCAGCATATGGATTGTTATTGAATGGTGGGAGTAGATGGACTCAACCAGGAAGATGAGGTGGAGTGAGAAGGTCTAAGAACAGAAACCTGGGGGTGGCTGGAAAGGTGGAGTCAGGGAAGGAGGTTAAGAGGCAGCAGCCTCAGGGAGTGACTCAGGGTGGTTTGTCTTGACATTTTAAAGGAATTTTATTCTTCTAAGCTAAAAAGGCAAATATAAATTATTCCTAAAGCAGCACGATGGAGCTAATGTGTTCTCTCCTCTGTGCTCACGCAATATCCCATGTACGTAGACTCTTATATCACTGCTCATGTTATGCTCACCCTGCAGCCTGAGACTTTGAGGACAGGGATTTATTTTAGGACTCTGGTGCTCAATGTCCACGTGAAACAGAATCTTCCTGTTGCTGTGGTCTGAACATGTCCCCTAAATTCACATGTCGAAATGTAATCGCCAATGCATTTGTAGTAAGAGCTGGAGCCTTTAGTTGTTTATTAAGTCATGAGGGAAAAACCCTCATGAATGTGATTAGTGACTTTATGAAAGGGTTTGAGGGAACTAGCCAGGCCCTTTTCTGCCCTTCCGTCACTTGCACCATATGAGGACACAGTGTTCCTCTCCTCTGGAAGAAGCGGCAACAAGTCACCATCTTGGAAACAGAGACAAGACCCTCCCCAGACACCAAACATGCTGGTGCTTTAGTATTGAACTTTCAGCCTCCAGGACAGTGAAGCTTCCGTTCTTTATAAATTACTTAGTCTCATGTATTTTGTTATAGCAGCACTAATGAACTAATTCACCTGGGGAGAAGTATAGTGCCTTTTTGAAGCATGCATATGATATTTAGGCAAGGGACAATGTGTGATCAAGGGGGAATTCCCTCAGATCCCAAACCCTCATATGTTTCTAGTTACATTTCCTTAACTGTAATATGGGGTAAATTATGTCATCATCAGTTTAGTGTGAGAGTCAAGTAAGATAATAGGTAAGAAAGCACTTAGACAAACATTAAATGTTCTATACAGATGGGATTAGAAAGGCTGATTCTAATGCTTTCATTTTGAAGAATCTCATATAGAAGGTCAGTGCTCTGGAAGGGCTTTAGTGACCATCTTTTCTTACTCATTCATTTCCCAAGTAAAGAAAGAGGGTTCAGAAGGGTAAGGGACTTCCCCCCAGTTCTACAGCTATTTGGTGGCAAAGACAGGCCGAAGGCCTAACACAATCTGCTTCTACTGTTACGGTCCTGTACACGTACCACTGAGCATCCATAGAGAGAGAAGGAAAAGGAAGGTAAGCATATGAAAGATGTGACAAAATACTCTGTTAGGAAAGTAGGAGAGAATGGGTTTTGTGATGTGGTTTGCTGAGCCATCCTCTGGTAATTGCTGTTATGGTCTCTATCTTAACCAGGCTCTGAATGAATGAGGCATGGCTGGACCCTGGGACAAGCATGGGGAACGTGGGGGCATGGGCATTTGTGCCAGTGAAAAAGACAGAAATTAACAAGTATTTATAAAATATCAAATGTATGTAATTAAATAAATGATTAAGTGAATATTAAATGAAGAATTATTCTAAATTATGAACTTTATGAGGGCAAGATAATGCCTGCTTTGCCCCATACACGGCCCAGCATTTGGCACAAAGTTGATGTTCCACAAGTAGTTACTGAATGGTGTAATAGATGTTAAAAGGGCCAGGAAAGTAAAATGACTGCTGTCCTTAAAGCACATGAAAGATGGCCTAGTCTGATAGGGGGAGACAAGGAAAGCACCTGAGGAAATGCTGTTTAGGCTAGTACATAATGCAATTGTTCTGGTGAAGAAAGACAAAGAATCAGCACATGAGAAGGCCCATAGGTGAGAGGGAGCCTGGCACGGCTCCAGAATTGAGAGAAATGTAGCAAGGGACAGAGGGCTGTGGTGGGGCTGGAGTGCAACGATAGCTTTCTATTACTCTATAACAAACGACTCTAGAGCATAGTGGCTTGAAGCAACAACATTTATTATCTCACAGTTTCTGTGGGTCAAGTGTGCAGGAGTGGCTTAGCTGGTTATTTTGGCTGAGTCTCTCATGGGGTGTAATCAAAACACTGGCTGTGGCTGTAGTGATCTGAAGGATTGCCTGGGATTGGGGGGTATGCTTTCGAGAAGGCTCTCATGGATGACTGTTGGCTGGAACCTTCAGTTCCTCACAGGTTTCTCCATAGGGTTGCTCACGACATGGCAGCTAACTTCCTCCAGAGAGAGCAATCCACGGGAGAGACGGTGAGAGGCAGAAGACACGATGGCTTGTATGACCTGGCTGCATCACTTCTACTGAATGCTGCTGGCCACACAGACTAATACTGATACGATGTGGGAAGGGATGACATAGAATGTGGATACCAGGGGCCTGGGATCACTGGGGGCCATCTTGGAGGCTGGCTACCATAAGTGGCAATAAAACAGGGGTCAGATGGAATAGGGTTTTCAGATCATATTAAGTTTTAGATTTTATCCTAAGGATAGTGAAAAGACATACAAGGATTTTAAGCAGGATCTAGCCACAGGACTGGAGATCAGAGTTAGGAGGCTGGCTACCATAAGTGGCAATAAAACAGGGGTCAGATGGAATAGGGTTTTCAGATCACATTAAGAGTTTTAGATTTTATCCTAAGGATAGTGAAAAGACATACAAGGATTTTAAGCAGGATCTAGCCACAGGACTGGAGATCAGAGTTAAGACTCCTTGATGGAGTTTGGATGTGTTGTCCCCTCCAAAACTCATGTGGAAATTTGATCTCCAATGTGGCAGTGTTGGAAACTGATTGAGTCATGGGGGCGGATCCCTTATGAATGGATTAGTGCTCTCCCTGGGGAAGAGGAGAGTAATGAGTGAGTTCTTGCTCTATTAGTTCCCACGAGAGCTTGTTGTTTATAGGACCCTGGCACCTGCTGTTTTTCCACCATGAGTAGAGGCAGCCTGGGGCCCATGCCAGTTGCAGCTGTCCCAGAATTGTAAGCCAAATAAACCTCTTTTCCTTATAAATTACCCAGTCTCAGGTAGTTCTGTTATAGCAACACAAAACAGACTAAAACACTCCTGTTTCTGAAGGGTGCAAGGGAAAGTGGGAAAATGGAGTCATGACTTCATTCCTTGGGCTGGGTGTTTATTAGTTCATTCAGCCAATATCTACTGTGGAGCTTTGATGTGCCAGGATATGTACCAGATGTGGGAACACAGAGGTGACAAGACCTACCTCTACCTCAACCTCCTGAGGCTTATAGTCTAAGGGCTAATAGAGTAAGTAGGAAGACAATTACAATCCAGCACAGCAACATGTATCACAGGGTAAAGTACAGTTTTCTACGAGAGCACTTAGAAAGGCACGTGACTCATTTTGGGGAACCAGGAAAGTATTCCTCGAGAAGGTGCCATCTAAACAGTGACCTGCAGGATGAGCAGGCAACAGGATATGTTCCAGGCATAAAGATAGGCCAGGCAGTGAGAAAGAGAATGGTTTGTTTGGGGAACTGAGAGTAGTTCATTGTGTTTGTAGTCTAGATTGGAGGTGGTTGTGGGTGGAGGGTAAGCAATACCAAGTCAGGGTGCTAACTGGGGTCATATCAGGATGACCCTTCATTCTTGTTAAAGAGTTTGAACTTTATTTGGGGAGCAAGGGGAAGTTACTAAAGGGCTTTAAGAAGAGGATGAGTAATTCAGAATGATTCCTCTGGCTGCAATATGGAGAACGACTTGAGAGCAACAAACCTGGAGGCTGGGAGAAAAATTTAGAGCCCATGAAAATAACACAAGTGTGAATTGATAGTGGCTCAAACTGTGGTTAATGAGAATTGGATTCAAGAGATATTTAGGCATTGAAGTGGCTAGAATTTGATGATTATTCAGTTGGAAGGTGAAGAAGAGGAAGTCTAGGGAAATGCCCAGGATGATGGCTTAATCTTCTGAGTTCTGAACAGTGACCAGGACTGACACAGAAGAACGTGGGGAAGGATATGATGATCAGAACTGAGATCTAAGGTCTGGGCTGGGGATTCCTGATCCCATTATTGGGATTCAGTTACAAGGGTAGAAGGAGCCTATCAGTAAGGTTGGTTTTGCTTTAAGCCTTCTGAAAGTATGTCATGGACCCTGGGAAAGGGGGGCACACAAATGTAGTGACTTCTTACCATGAAGATTGGAGGGCAGGAAATTAAACAGTTCCTAAGAGCTATAAACATTTTCTTTAATTCAGGGACAAACCGGTAATGAACTCTTAGAGACCCTAGAAGGCAACGGAGTGAATCCCATGAGATTTTATATGGTGGTGAAGGAAAAGTCAATTGTTCTTCGAGATATTTTACCAAAACATTGTACAACAGCAAATTTGCCTCCAAAAGAATCTACCTCCTCTTTACTGATAGAAAAGCCTCCTGTTTATAAATCCATGTCAGTTGTCCTACACTTTTCTCTTCAAGCTTCTCAGTTCCGAGAGAGTTGAATTAGTAATGTAGCCCACTTTAAAAATACTGATTTCCTGGATTATACTTCCTGGAATAGTGTACCATCATCAGGCAACCACTGTGTGTGTGTGTGTGTGTGTGTGTGTATGTGCATGCGTGTTTGTGTGTGTGCATGACTATGTGGGTGTAGATATTGTATACATAATAGCAGCCCTAACTGATACCTAGTTGGCACTGGGGGTCAAGAGTTAAAATTATGTCAAACACAGAGAGCCAAATACCTTTCCATTTGCCTCCTTCTTCTCTCCACTTTATCCCAGATCATCACTCCTCCCACTTGTTCTTTTATACACCCAAGCAAGTCTGATTCATCTACTTTTCTTTCCTCCCTGCCTCCTACAGAAACTGCTAAAATTATTTTCTATTGGGTTATAACAGTATTTCTCTAAGATCCCAAGCTCCACCTTTAGGATCCATTGAGTAAACACTCAAAGTTGTCTTCATTT
>NW_007726201.1:880641-882066 GCF_000696425.1 Galeopterus variegatus
CCCTTGATCTTTGACACTCGACTCCCTGTCTTTTTGGAGAAAATCCTTAATGCAACTACAATTATCGACTATTTTTTTTTTCTTTAAAAAGTGACTCTGCAAACAGATCCTGTGCAATACCTTCTTCCAAAACATTTGTGTTTGAGACATTTCATAGAGAAATTAATCTTTCAGCAAAAATGAGTTTGCACAGGTAGTTTATTTGCTGAGAATTTTTGAATGAAACATCAGCACTGGCTAAACCAGTCACCCAAGTCAGAGGCTTGTTCAAAGGGGGAGCTACCGTGTAATGACCCCCGAAAGAGGGTGAATTCGTGTGGAGCTAGTACCTTACTTCTGAACTCTTGAAGTCACTTGCTCAGCCTGATTTCTATGAAACTGGCCATTTGAGCTGTCTGTAACAAATACACAGACAAAAACAATTCTATTAAACACCATGTGGTTATAATCATCACCAATCTCAAATATATTTTAAAGTGTCTACATATGATCAAGTTTTATTCCTATTTTATTGATGAAGAAAGCGAAGAACAGGGGGTCTAAGTGACTAGATCTAGTTACTACTATGTTACAGTAAAAAGCTGAAGTAGAAGAAGAAACTCATTTTCTTAATTTGTGGTTCAATATTGTATTCTCTTTAAAACACTCCAAATTTAAATTTTTTCTTTCCTTAGTAACAAATGTTTATTGAATATCTATTATATGCAAGATACTATGTCATTGTTAAGAACAAGATACACAGAACTTGCGTGGAACTTATAGGTGTGGAGACCCTGGGATAATGTTATACCTAGAAAGAAATAAAACAAGTCAAAGATGGTTCCAATGCACAAATACTGTGGAAAAGTAGGTCAGGGTGGTTAGGAAAGGAATTCTAGAAAAAGTGGGGCTAAGATATGAGATTCTTCTACTCACACCATCATCTTGTGTGGTAGGTAGAAGCACAGGTTCTGAAGACACTTTAGTTGAAGAAAGCATTTATATGGGGTAGATAGAAGGAGCTTCATTTCTACAGGTTAGCAGACCTGACTGCAGCCTCCAGTAAACTGAATGTGAACTTTTTAAAGAAAGTTACTAGCAAGCTTCTCAGGATTTTGAATAGAAAAATGATAGCTTTTAAAAATATATTTATTGAGTACCAATTATGTCAGACACTACTCTAGGTTCTGGATTCAATACCAAATGAGACATTGTTCATCCTGTCACAAAGCTGGAAATTTACTGTGGGCAGAAAGGCAGAGAGGCATTTACAAAACAGTATGATAACTCTATAATGAGATAAGTATTGGTGGATCTGGGAACACAGAGGAAGGGGCCCTAACACAGGACTGAGGAATGAGAAAAGGCTTTCTGGAGGAACTTATGATTGAACCAAGTTTTTCAAAAAATGTGTTTTACTTTCTCTGATTGAAAAATAATACACAC
>NW_007726201.1:883425-884952 GCF_000696425.1 Galeopterus variegatus
AAAGGGGTAGTCTAATGAGACAGAAAACACTTAGAGAACACTTGTTCTGCTTTTGCCCAGCACCATGGGGTGGGTGGGTGGCAGGTGACCAACGAAAAAATAAAAAAGCTGTGGCCCTGCCTCCACCCCCACCAGAAAAAAAGTCCAAGAGGGACACCTAGACTTCCACCCTTGCTGGGCTATAATGAAAATTTTGTCCTAGTCTGTTCCTGCTGCTATAACAAAATATCAACTTAGTGGCATATAAACAGCAGCAATTTATTCCTTACAGTTCTGGAGGCTGGAAGTCCACTATCAAGGTGCCAGCAGATTTGGTGTCTAGTGAGGGCTTGCATCATCATAGATGACATTGTCTAGCTGTGTCCTTACATGGTGGAAGGGGCAAGGCTGCTCCGTAGGGCTCCTTTAATAAGGGTGTTAATCCCATGTATGAGGGTAAAGCCCTCATGATTTGCCCTCATGACCTAATCACCTCCCAAAGTCCCCACCTTCCAATATAATCACCTTGATGATTAGGATTCAAGACATACATTTCAGGGGAATACAATCATTCAGACCATAGCACATCCCAAACCACCCCTCCCACTGTAGTGTCAAAGAAAGTTGAGGNAGCACTCCTACTCTACTCAGCAAGGGAGGTATCAGTAGAGGCCTAATGGGAGTCTGAACTCTCATCCTCCCACCCAGGAGTTATGAGGATCCCCCTTCTTGGGTGTTAACAGAGGCCAAGTGAGAAACCTGGGTTTCTACCTCCACCTGGCAGTAGCAAGGTAGTGATACTCCCCTCCTTCCACATTTCTCTGCTGGACTGGTGTCAGAGAAAGTCAGATAAAACAGGCTTAAACAAGACACAGAGTCTCATAACATAATACCCCAAACATCCAGATTTTAATTGAAAATCATTTGTCATATTAACAGCCAGGAAGATCTCAAACTGAATGAAAAAAGACAATCAATAGATGCCAACATTGAGATGAGAGATATTGGAATTATGTGCAAAGATTTTAAAGCAGTCATTATAAAAATCCTTCAGTGAGCAATTATGAACCATTTGAAACAAATAAAAAAAATAGAAGCTTTCAGCAAAGGAGTAGAAAATATAAAGAGGAATCAAGTGGAAATTATGCAACTGAAAAATACAATACTAGAAAAAAAAGCTCATTTGAGAGGCACAACAACAACAACAACAACAACAACAACAACAACAACANGAGGCATCTGGGACTTTCCTCTCCATCAGGTGGTAATGAGCACCCCTGCCCCTACCCTATTCCAAAAAGCATTAGTAGAGACAACATGGGAACCCAGGACTTCCAGTAACAAGGTGAATCTCTTCCTTTGCGCTGGGGTGGTATCAGAGAAGGCCTAGTGGAGAGTCAGGAATTTTACCACCTGCCAGGCAGTAACACTCTCCCCCACCCCCCATTGTATAATGTCAGTGGAGACCATGTGAGAAGCAGTAATGGAGCACTCCTACTCTACTCAGCAAGGGAGGTATCAGTAGAGGCCTAATGGGAGTCTGAACTC
>NW_007726201.1:886928-889572 GCF_000696425.1 Galeopterus variegatus
TTATATCCAATGGTTTAAGCAAAATTATAACATTTCTGATGTAATTCTCAATGTACATAGAAGAAGAAGTATTTAACACAATTATAAAAAGAGGAGGGCAACAATACATAACAGTAAAGAGGTTTCTACACCTCACTCAAACTGGTAGAAGGATGAATAAAATACTATAAGTTAAATATATATAATGTAAAACATGGAGAATCCACTAAAAAACTATAGAGATACACTAAAAAGCACTATAGATAAATCAAAATGGTATTTTAAAAAATGTTCAAGTAATCCACAGGAAGGCAGTAAAAAGAAAACAGAGACATTAATAAACAGAGAACAAACAGAAAACAAAAAGTGACATGGCAGATTTGAACCCTAACATATCAATAATTACATTAAATGTAAATGGTCTAAATACACCAATTAAATGACAGATATTGACAGAGTTGATTGAAAAACATGACCCAAATATATGCTGTCTATAAGAGACTCACTTTAAATATAACAAAATAGGCATGTTGAAAGTAAAAGGATAGAACAAGAGATATCATATAAACATTAATGAAAATAAAGCAGAAGTGGCTATATCAATATCAGATATAGTAGATTTCAGAGCAGGGAAATTTACCAGAGAAATAAAGAAATTTACCAGAGAAAGAAATTGAAAAAAAGTGTCAATTTACCAAAAAGATATAGCAATCCTAAATATGTATGCATCAAACAGAGCTGCAAAATATGCTAAACATAACATGATAAAACTGAAAAAAAAAAAAAAAGACAAATCCACAATCATATTTGGAGACTTCATCTCACTCTCGACAATTGATAGAACTAAACAAAAAACCAGCAAATATATAGAAGACCTCAACAACACCATCACCCAAAAGGATTCAATTAGTATCTATAGAACACATCCCTCAACAAGAGCACAATGTACATTCTTTTCAAGTGCTCATGGAATGTATACCAAGATAGACTGCATTTATGGCTATAAAAGTAACCTCAACAAATTTAGGTGACTTGAAGCCAAACAGAGTGTGTCCTACAATCACAATGAAATTAAACTAGACACCAATAACAGAAAAATAACAGGAAAATTGCCAGCAGCTTGAAAACTAAACAGCACACCTCTAAATAATCCGTGAGTGAAAAATAAAATCTTAAGAAAAAAAAAAAAAACAACAACCATTGAGCTGAGTGAAAATGGAAATAAAACATATCAGAATTTACGAAACACAGCTAAAGCAGTGCTCAGAGGGAAATTTATATCACTAAATGCTTACATTAGAAAAGTAAGAAAAGTCTCAAATCAATAATCTAAGCTCCCACTTCAAGAACCTGAGAAAGAAGAGCAAAATAAACCCAAAGCAAGCAGAAAGAAGGATATAATAAAATAAGAGCAGAAATCAATGAAATTAAAAACAAAAAACAATAATGAAAACGAATGAAATAAAGACCTAGTTCTTTGTGAAGATCCATACAATTGATAAACCTCTAGCCAGACTAATGAAATAAAGAGAGAAATCACAAACTACCAATATCATGAATGAAACAGGGGATATCACTACATATTCTGTCAATATCAAAAAGATAAGGGAATACTATAAACAACTATTCACACATATATTTGAAAACTTGTATGAGATAAACCAATTTCTCAAAAGCACAAACTTCTACCCAATATGAAATAGATAATTGAAATGGCTTATAACTATTAGGAAAATTAAATTTGTAAAGAAAATATCCCCCACTGCCCCCAAATCTGGGTCTGCCCCCAGACCCAGATAGTTTTTTTGGAGAATTTTGCCAAACATTTAAATAAGAATTAACACCAATTCTGTTACTTTTTTTCAGATAATAGGAAAGAACATTTCCTAATTTATTTTATAAATCTAGTAATATCCTGATTCCAAAACTGGCAAAGATAGTACAAAAAAAGAAAACTACAGATCAATAGCCCTTATGAATATAGGTGAAAAAATTCTTAACAATACATTAGCAAATGGAATTAAGCAATATAAAAAAAAGTGTACACCATTACCAAGTGGGAACTAGTCCAGAAATGCAAAGCTGTTTCCATATTAAAAAAATCAGTTAATGTAATCCATCAGATTACCAAGATAAAAAATAATCATATGATCATATCAGCTGATGCAATAAAAGCATTTGACAAAATTCAACACTCATTCAGGATAAAACCTCTCAGAAAAGTAGAAATAGAGGGTATCTTCCACAACTTGATAAAGAACATCTATAAAAACCCCACAGCTAACATTATAATTAATGTGAAAAAGTGAATGCTTTCCCTTTAGATCAGGAACAAGACATACATATCTGCTGTCAACATAATGCTAGATGTTATAACCAAATCAATAAAGCAAGAAAAAAAGGCATGAAGTTCAGGAAAAAAGAAATAAAATGGTCCCTATTTTCCNGCAAGCAGAAAGAAGGATATAATAAAATAAGAGCAGAAATCAATGAAATTAAAAACAAAAACAATAATGAAAACGAATGAAATAAAGACCTAGTTCTTTGTGAAGATCCATACAATTGATAAACCTCTAGCCAGACTGATGAAATAAAGAGAGAAGACACAAACTACCAATATCATGAATGAAACAGGGGATATCACTACATATTCTGTCAATATCAA
>NW_007726201.1:891101-895252 GCF_000696425.1 Galeopterus variegatus
TAAAGCAAGAAAAAAAGGCATGAAGTTCAGGAAAAAAGAAATAAAATGGTCCCTATTTTCCAGTAACATAATTTTCTAGGTAGAAAAATTTTAAGAAATCTAAAAAAAGAAAAAGAAATCCCTTAGAACTAATAAATAAGTTCAGCAAGGTAGCAGGATACAAGATCAACATACAAAAAAAACCACATTTCTATATACTAGCAATAAACATGTATACTATTTTCAAGCACTCAATGAAATGAAATACTGAGGGTACAAATCAAATGAAAACATGACAGGAGTTGTGTACTAAAATTACAAAATGCTATTAAAATAAATCAAAGAAGATTAAATATATGGAGTGACATAATGTTTTCATGGATTAGAAAACTCAACAAAGCGAAGGTGTCAATTCTCCCTAAATTAATACAAAGGGTTGGTGTACTACCTATCAAAGTACCAACAAAATGTTTTTGTGTTCATATGTATGATTATTCTAAAATTTATTAAAGACAATGAAACTATAATAGCTAAAAAAAAATTGATAAAGAAGCAAAAAGTGGGAGGAATCAGCCTACCTGAATCAAGGCTTGTTATTTAGGTACAGTAATCAAGAATGTGTGGTATTGGTGAAGGATGGACACATAAATCAATGGAACAGAATAGAGAACTCACAAACAGATACACAAGTATGCCCAACTTATTTTTAACAAAGGTGAAAAACCAATTCAATGGAGAAAAAATAGCCTTTTCAACAAATGATGCCGGAGCAATTTAATATCAATAAGCAAAAGTTAAATATTTTTTATTTTTATTTTTTTGGTGATGTGACCCAAATATGAAAAATATTAAATCTTGATCTAAGTCTCATATCTCTACAAAAATTAACTCCGAATGGGTCATGGAATTCAATGCAAAATGTAAAACTATAAAACTTTTGGAAAAAACATAGGAGAAAGTCTTTGGTATTTAGGGCTAGGAAAGAGTTCTTAGACTTGACACCAAAAGCATAATCCATAAAAGGAAAATTTGATAACTTGAAATTCATCAGAATTACAAACTTCTCCATGGAAGACCCAGTTAATAGGATAAAAAGGCAAATTATAGATTGGGAGAAAATATTTGCAAACCACATATATGACATAGGACTGGTATCTGTAATATATAAAGAACTCTTAAAACTTGACAGTTAAAAATGTAATGAGAAAAATTCATAAAGAGACATTTCACTGAAGAGGATATCCAGATGGCAAATAAGCACATGAAAAGGTGTTCAATGTCACTAATCATCAGGGAAATGCAAATTATAACCACAACGCGCTATCACTAAATCCCTTGAGAATGGCAAAACAAAATCCAAAAAACAAAACAAAAAACCCCCACCAAATGCTGGTGAAGATGTGGAGAAAATGGGTCATTCGTACATTGCTGGTGGGAATGTGAAATGGTAAAGCCACACTGGAAAATAGTTTGGCCATTTCTTTAAAAACTAAACACGCAACAACCGTATGCTAAGCACTGTTGGACATTTATGCCCCCCAAAATGACATCTGCGTCCACCAAAAATATTTACATGAATGTTTATAGCAACTTTATTTATAATAGAAAAAACCCCACAACTTTAAACATCCCAGATAGTTTTAATGGGTTAATGGTGCAACAAGCCATGGTACATCTATTCCATGTAATACTACTCAGCAATAAAAGAATGAACTATTGATACATACAACAAACTGAATGTTTCTCCAGAGAATTATGTCAAGTGAAAAAAATCTATCTTAAAAGCTTGCAAACTTGATACTATCATTTATGTACCATTCTTGACATAACAAAATTATAGAAAGGGAGACCAGATTAGTGATTCCCTGGGGTTAAGAAGGTCGTGGGAGTGGGAAGGAAGTGAGGGTGATAATAATAGGGCAGCATGAGGGATCCTTGTGGGGATGGAGCTCTTCTGCATATCGACTGCATCAATATCAATACCTTAGTCTTGATATTATACTATAGTTTTGTAAGATGTTACCATTGGGGGAAACTGGGTAAAAGGATACATGGGATCTCCCTGTGTTATTTCTCATAACTACATGTGAATCTACAATTATCTTAAAATAAAAATTTAAAATATTAAACTGGGTCGGCCCGGTGGCGCACTGGAGAGTGCGCCGCTTGGGAGTGCGGCGGCGCTCCTGCCGAGGGTTCGGATCCCATGTGGAGACCGGTTCCCGCTCACTGGCTGAGCGCGGTGCGGGCGCAACACCGAGGGTTGCGATCCCGTTACCAGTCAGTAAAAAAGACAAAAAGGAAAAAAAAAATATTAAACTGTTTTCAAGATGAGTTCACCAAGAGGAGATGGGAGAGAAGGGCATTGTAGTGGAAGGACAAATGAAACGGAAACTAAGTCAGCAAAGCTGGAGTGCAGGGTATGTATTGACCTGGGGGATGAATGGCCCAGTCAAGACCACATTATGAAAGATGTTGTTTAAGAAACATACAATTTCCAATAATTATGAAGAGATTTTGAAAAATTTTAAGGAGGAGAATGACACGATCATATTTTTGTTTACAATGACAAAGGGAGGATAGACTGGAAGTTCAATCAATAGACAAGGACAGACAGACTGGGGGAGATGTGGGATTAAAAGTTGGAAGATATGGAGGAGATATTAGAATTCAGACAGAGAGAATAAAGAGTAAAAAAAGGTGGGAAGATGCAATTTCAGAATGACTATCACATTTAAGTTTAAGGGAGAGAATAGTTTTAAAAAATTGCAAAGAACTCGATTTGAAACAGGAGTGGAGAACCAAGGAACTGTGGTGCCTTATAGGTTGCCTGCATTGACATCAGATTCATCTAGAACCTGGAATGATGACAGAACTAGAGAAGAAGGGAAGATAATAAATACGAGTCAGGTGCCCAGATCTGTCATATATACAAGTAGGAACTAGAAAGTCAATAACAACACAAGGGAAAGAGTGGGAGCTCCAGGCAGATGGTATAACTACCAATGGGGGTGTTTCTATACAAAGATGAGAGGGTCATAATCTGAAGACAGTGANTCCTGATGGCTGCCTCTGGCTGCTACTTGAGACTAGGGGAGGGGACACTTGGCTCACTCCTGACTTAGGAGGACTGTCTAGGGAAAAAGCCCAGGCAGGCCTTGGAAATGAGCTCAGAGATGTTGAGCAGGGAACTCTGAGGTTTTGGGTATGTAGATAAGAACTTGGGGATATTGGTACCAAATTGATGTATCCTTGTGAACTCTTTGCTTCATGGAAAGGGGCACAGCCTGATTGTGGTGAGAGAGGAACCATCTAAATGAGAGTCACCATGCAGGGGTGTGGGGCTGTGCCTGAGTCTAAGGATGGTACTGGATTCGAGTGCAGATGAAATGATGTTCCTGGGGTCTTTTGGCCTGAGACAAACTCAGCATGTAGTAGAAGGCAGTGGCACAATTAAGGCCATTCCTTCACCTTTCTACCTCCTCCTTTCTCCTCTTCAGTTTCATTCTCCAGATGTAATGATTGTTAATGGGACAGTGTGTTCTTCCAGGTGTTTGCATATACAATCATGCTTTGCTTAATGACAGGAATACATTCTGAGAAATGCATTGTTAGGCGATTTCATCATTGTTTAAACATCATAGAGTGTACCAGATAGTATAGCCTACTACACACTAGGCTATATGGTGAAGCGATTATAAACTTATGGGACTGCTGTCGTATATGTGGTCTGTTGATGACCAAAATGTTGTTAGGCGGTGCATGACTGTATTGTGTGCGTGTGTGTCTTTTTTTTTAACCTAACAATGTTTAATGGATATGTTTATCAGTTGACATATGTATTAGTCAGTTTTCTGTTGCTTTAAACAGAATATCAGAAACTGGGTAATTTATGAGGAAATAAAGCTTATTTTTTACAGTTTTGGAGGCTGGGAAGTCTGAGATCCAGGGGACATATCTGATGAGGGCCTTCTTGGTGAGGAGCATCTACAGAGTCTCATGGTGATCCAGGGTGTCACATGGTGAGGAGGAGGAAGACCACTTTTACATGTTTGCTTCCTCTCCTTATAAAGCCACCAGTCCATGATAATCCATTAAATCATTAACCCATGAATGGATTAATCATTCATGACACCATAGTCTTCACAATCCAATCATCTCTTAAAGGCTCC
>NW_007726201.1:896554-897668 GCF_000696425.1 Galeopterus variegatus
AAAAAATAGTAAAATTATACAGAATGTCAGATGAGGGTTAAGTGCTACAAAATAAAATAAAGCAGGAAACGGGAATAGGGATGTTGAAATTTTAAATAAGATGATCAAGGAAAACCTTCCTAAGAAAATGAGGTCTGAGCAAAGAACCAAAGGAGGTGAGGGACAGAAGTATGCTGGTGTCTGAAAAGAATGTGTTTCAAGCAGAAAGATCAGCAATGATTCTTTTTATGTCCTTGGGTTAATATTTCTGTAGGGTTGATTCCTAGATGTGTTATAGCTGGGTCAAAGGACAGGTGCATTTTAAATTTAAATAAAGTAACTAATTTACACCTTCATTAACTACAGCTTAGAATGATTCTTGCCCCCAACCCTTACCAAAACCCTCAAAGGCAACTACTTTGGGGGAAAATATTTGGTAAACTCAGAAGGTGGAGGATGTACCTCAAAGTGCACCTGCTTTAGATAAAATAGATGGTCACTGAATTTTTTTCTGGAGAGGTTCCCTTTAGCTAACTAAAGACTTTGCTAAAGCAGTATAATAACTTAAAGTCCGAACTGAATTTTTTGGAATGAGAGAATAGATTTGGGGAGCCTGGAAATGCTGGGGAAAAGGGAAGAGAGAAGAAAAAAAGTGGGAGAGATAAAGAGGTTGGCTGTCAGAGAGACATGTTGGGAGAATAAAGATGATGTGTATTAGGGATTTAACTTTTCGTTATGTGGTTTATAAAATATATCCTTTTCCCTATCTCGGTGTGAAATAGTAAAAGAAATATCTTTTATTCTGATACGTTGTGGAGTTGCATTTTGTCTGTGCTGCTCTGATCAGCCTAGATTGCTACCTCTGGGTGGCTGACAGGTGGAAACTGAAGTTCTCCTTTGGGGATCCCAGTCACATATAAGTTACAATGGATTTTAAAATTTGACAGCCTAATAGTCAAATTGATTATTGGTGAGTTTTCAAGTCTTTTTATATGTTTATTGAACAATTGCATTGCTTAACCTGTGTCTGTTTATAACTACTGTGGATTCACAGTGATATTTCTATTTCTGAGCATTTTTTATTGATTTATAGCCACTTTTCATATATTCTGGAAACCAACACTTTATTATTTAT
>NW_007726201.1:898315-913879 GCF_000696425.1 Galeopterus variegatus
GCTTCTGTGTTTTGATTGAAATTTGAAAGGCCTTCTCCATCCCAATTTTATATGTTATATCATAAATATTATATAATAAGTATGTATAAACATTATATATAAGAATATGTTATAAGGAATTTTTCTCGTGGTCTGGAGTTTCAGAAGAGGCGCTGAGAATAACAGGTGATAAGCACTGTCACATTCTAAAGAGAGGTGGGAATAATATATCTATTTTCTGACTCTTTCACAATGAAATGGGGAAAAGGGTACTATGTACAAGGACACTATACAAAATCACATCAATCCAAATAAGATATAGCTCCACAACATATTTGGGAACAATATAAGGGTTTTTTTTTTTTTTCCTGCCAGGCTTACTAAGAGAAAGCAAAACAAGTTTTTGTGGTCTTATGCAATTGTACACTTGAGCCTCAAGCCTACATATAAAAGAAGGCGGGAGATTGGTATAAAAGTATATGAGTATTTCTTAAATTGAAGATTTTCAAAAGTGTTGTCCAGAGAATTATGCAATTCTCCTTCTCTGATAGTGGTTTCCCCTCACTTCGAGCCAAGCTAGGACCCCTGACCCACCTTACCTCTGTGTGCCCCCAGGAGAATAAGGTGTGATGTTCTGGGAGTATTCCTATTCCTGGCAGTACTTGATCAATGCCCCATGATATTTGGGTGGCAGAGAGACTAGGTGCATCACTCTACCTGCCAGCAAAGGTAGAGCAAAAAGAAAGGGCTTCACTTCCTGAGCTTGGCAGTCCAGGTCATGCTGAAATAGGACTGCTGGCCAAGGTATGAGGCTCCTGTGGAAGGAATCTCTGAGGTATCTTTGGAGGAAGCAGGAGTTGAGAAATAGTTGTGTAGTCAGTCAGTGTAGCATCACTCCTGTTGGAGTATAGTGCAATATAGAAAGTACCACCAAAACATCTCACTGACGTGTCCAGCGGCTCCTGTGGAAGGAATCTCTGAGGTATCTTTGGAGGAAGCAGGAGTTGAGAAATAGTTGTATAGTCAGCCAGTGTAGCATCACTCCTGTTGGAGTATAGTGCAATATAGAAAGTACCACCAAAACATCTCACTGATGTGTCCAGATCCTGGTTAAAAACCTACATGTGATTTCTCAGGTCTGACAACAGACAATTACAAAGCCTTACCTGGCAGGCCTCATGAGGAAAAGCTGCCCTCCTCACCCCAGACTTGGGGCACAGCCAGTACATTGCAGTCTCTGAAGAGGGTTGCAGTCAAGGACTCAGCCCTCCTGGCTGGTGATGGTCTTTCACACATTTACATTCTCAGCCCAGGTGCCTAGGTCTCTATCTGAGGACTTGGGCTGAGATCCTCTTCGGGCCCCTCTGCAGAGACCTCCTTAGCGGGGAAGGAGAGGGAACCTTGATGACATTTTCCCCACTCTTAGTACCCAGCACTTTTCCCTTAGCTCATCCCCCTTGCCCTCCCCCTGAGCCCAGAGTCCATAAAATTGCCAGAGTCTTTTGTCTGAGGCTCCCTCAACAGTGAGACAACACCCACATCTATGCTGATCCTCCTGACCCTCCACCTGGGCACTGGTCCATGGGGGAAGATAGAATGGGGGAGTCAGCATTTTCTCTGGTTTTAGTCTTTTGCTTATACTATCACAATAAGTGATTAAAGGCTTAACTCTTTTGTTTTTGGCTTGTTGCTTTAATCAGCTACTCTAACACCTGACAGCTCAGCTCTCTCTCCTAGCTCAGCTAAGCTCCTGACACTCACAGGAGAAACACCCAGCATTTGGTCAACTGCCATGATGGAGGACATCAAAGCAGGTTACAACATGACCAGGCAAGTGAGACCTGTCTTCCCATCCTTTTCCCTTTCCTGGAGAAGACCAGTGGCAGCACACCATGTGGCAGGAGAGGGAGTGACAAGGAAGGGAGAGGAATACTAAAATAAGAGACCATAGTACCTTCTCTCCTGCTGATCAGGCTCAAGCTGGGAAAGCAGAAAATCTGTACATTGGGATGTGAGATTGAAGTTTTGATGTGATTTAGGCTCTTTAATACCTGAAAGTTGGCATACTCATTCCACAGGAGTCCACATATCCTAATGTCTGAAAATGACTGGAAAAGCTCTGAGATCTTCCTGAAATAGGCCTGGAAAGGTAATCTGACGGAACAATTTTGAAGGATAGTAATACGAGGGAAAAGAGCTATTTCATTATTTTACATTACCTAATCCTGTAAACATACCATCAACTTTCTTTCATTGGTTCACTGTCTACTTTTAAAAGTATTATCTCCTATGATATTTATATTTATATAAGGTGTAAGGTAGGGATCAACCTCTCTTCACCCCATCCCCCCAAAAGCCTAGCCAATTGTCACAATGCATTCTCATTTGTAGTAAATTAAACATGGCTGCAAACTTTTTTGCTACTCCTCCTAATGAGAAGTGGACCTAATTCCTGTCCCCTTGAATCCAATTGGCCTTAGTGTTCTGCGTGGCCCATGAGAGGTGGCAGAAGTGACTGAGGCTAGGTCATAAAAAGCCTGCAACTTTGGCCCAGGCCTCTTAGAATGTTCAGTTTTGGAACACTTACTCTTGGAGCTCTGATCATCATGAAAGAAACTCAACTACTCTGAAGTTGCTATGCTAAAGATATCATATGAGAGACTGTAAAGAGAGGTCTTGAGATTGCATTATGAGAGAGATGTCTGGCCAGCTCCACCTGTTACACCCCCTAGGCCTGACATGGAGCAGAGACCAGTCATCTCTACTGAGCCCTACTCAGATTACAGACTCAGGAGCAAAATATTCTTGTATTTTAAGCTACTATGTTGTAAGATGGTTTGTTACCAGATGGCATCGTGTATATTTGAGTCTGCTTCTGGACTCTAGTCTGTATCATCATCTATTTGTCTATTTCTGTGACAGTGCCATACTACTTAAATTACTGTTGTAGAGTTTGAAATCTGAAAATTTAATTTTTCAAAATTTTCTCATTATTTTTGCACATTATACTTCCAGATGAACTTTGTACTCAAGTCATCAAGTTTAAACAAAATCAACAAAGGCCACTGAGATTTTTATTGGTATTTTGTGGAACTTACACAGTAATTTAAGGTGAGCTGATTGTTTTACACAATTGAGTGTTAACAAGAGAAAGATAGAATGATTCCTCTATTATTCACATCTGTTTTTATGGTATATAGTAAAATTTTATACCTTCTTCTTGTTGGTCTTATACATTATTTGTTGTTTATTTCTAGGATTTTATAGTAATTTTTAAAAAACTTTTTTAAAGATCAGTTTTAGGTCCAAGGCAAAATTGAGAGAAAGACACAGAGATATCTCATATACCCCCTGCCCCCAAACATGCACAGTCTCCTTCATTATGAACATCCCCCAGCAGAGTGGTAGGAACATTTGTTACAACTGATAAACCTGCATTAACACATCACTCAAAGTCCATAGTTTACATTAGGTTTCACTCTTTGTCTTGTACACTCTATGGGTTTGGACAAATGTATAATGACCTGTGTCTACCATTATAGAACCATACAGAATATTTTCAGTCTCCTAAAAATTCTCTGTGCTTTGCCTATTGATCTCTTCTTTTTCTCTAACCTCTGGAAGCTATGATCTTTTTACTGTCTCCATAGTTTTGCCTTTTCATATAGTTGGAATTATATAGTATATAGCCTTTCAGATTGGCTTTTTCCACTTTGTAATATGCATTTAAGTTTCCTCCATGTCTTTTCATGGCTTGATAGCTCATTTCTGCTCAGCACTGAATAATATTGGATGTCTCAATTGGTTCTTGAGGGAAAGACTGCTATGTCAATCCAAGTCTTTTTGCTCTTCTTTTCTGGACACATAGCTAGACTACATTTTTCAAGCTTCCTCACTGTTAGCTCTGGCCATGTGACTAAGTCCACTTCAACAGATTGTGAGTACAAGCAATGGGAGTCACTATTAGGTTTCTCTCCAAAATCTCAAACACGCATCATTTCATGCACATGATATTAAGTCTCCAGGGAATGGTGGAGCCAAGGGTAGGGATATGCTGTTACTGTGTTAAATCATGGAGATCTGCATGCCGACGTGGAGCACTATGTCTAAACTAAAGTCAACTTCTTAACTTTTTTTTTTTTTTTCTTTTTGTCTTTTTTCATGACCGGTAATGGGATTGCAACCCTCAGTGTCGCGCCCGCACCACGCTACACCAGTGAGCAGACCGGTCTCTATATGGGATCTGAACCCTTGGTGGGAGTGCCGCCGTGCTCCCAAGCGCCGCACTCTACCGAGTGCGCCACCGGGCCGGCCCCTCAACTTCTTAACTTTTTTTTTTTTTTTTTGTCTTTTTTCATGACCGGTAACGGGATTGCAACCCTCAGTGTCGCGCCCGCACCACGCTACACCAGTGAGCAGACCGGTCTCTATATGGGATCTGAACCCTTGGTGGGAGTGCCGCCGTGCTCCCAAGCGCCGCACTCTACCGAGTGCGCCACCGGGCCGGCCCCTCAACTTCTTAACTTTTAAGCAACCAAAATCCTGGTGTCCATTTATTACAGCAGCTTAGCCTACCCTAATTAATGCTGTGGATTTTCTAGGTAGAATAATCATATTATCTACAAATTAGATATATTTCTCATTTATTTTGATTTCCAAAACCATTCTCATTTTAATGATAATGTCCTTAGTGATGTACTATTAACTATTATAGTTGCTCTAGGTTTCTGATAGGTAGGAAATATCCATGATTTTCTTATTGACTAATACTTTTTAAAATACCCAGAATACAAATTTGTCCAGCACATTTTTATTATCCCACGAAATGATCATGTATTTTGTATTTTTTAATCTAGTAAACAATTTTATTACATTAATGCATTTTGTATTATTGATCCATCCATAGTTTCCTGAAATAAACCTTATGAGATTAAATCAGTAGTCAAAGCTTAAATAAAATTTGTTTACTCTTAAGCCAAAGAGTAACACTATGATTGCATTACTTTTGTTTCTCCAGGACTTACTACTTAATTCATATTTATTTATTTATTACTATTTTTATTTTTTTCCTCAGCTTTATTGAGATATAATTGACCAATAAAAATTGTATATATTTAAGGTGTACCATGTGATGTTTTGGTATCCATATACATTTTGAAATGATTACCACAATCAAGTTAATTAACATATTCATCTCCAACTCATTTTTAATTTGCTTAGCTTGTTATGGACCCATTGCTCTCTTTTGCAAGTCCAATTATCTGTATCAGATTTTCCACCACTGCATTTTTTCCACATCAATCTCTAACTCTCCTTCCCTTTGATGATACCAGCCGCTCCTGAGCTCAGATCCCTCAGTGGCTCTGTGGGCCATATGGCTTGCTTCTTTTTAGGACTGGCTTCTGTACGCACTTACTTTGTACCTTTCTCTTCTTTCTCAAGTCAGTAACCACACTGCTGTATGCTTTCTTCCAAGGGTTCATTGAAATTTCCTGTCTGGAATTGTTTCTCTCTTCCCCTTATCCCATTTTTTTTGCCTAATGGTTACAAATACCTTCTATCATTGATTGGAGTTGGGAAAGAGGGGGAGAAAAGTTTACTATTTAAAATTGAGCTCTACATGTCATTATACATTTGTCCAAACCCATAGAATGTGCAATACCAAGAATGAACCCTAATGTAAACTATAAACTTTGGGTGATAACGGTGTATCAGTATAGGTTCATCAGCTGTAACAAACGTACTGCTCTGGCAGGGAAGATTGATGATGGGGGAGGTCATGAGTGTAAAGGGGTAAGAGGTATATACGAACTTTCCGTACTCTCAATTTTTCTGTGAAACTAAAACTGTTTTAAAAAATGAAGCCTATTTAAAAGAAACAAAACTGAAGCATCTGCATTTTCCTCACAAGGAAAGAACCAGAATCTGTATTATCCCCATCCACATAAGAGAAATATTTTAGTTAGCTTTAACTTCCCTTTTCCCCTTACTTGAGCTTGAAATTGTTAGGAATTTTAGTTCCAGATTACTTCAACTTTAGAAATATTATTAACTTTTATTTTAGTAATCTTTTCCTAACTGTCATTAAACTTCACAAAATTGTCTACCAATTATTTAGACTCAAGAATTTTTACTGATTTCTTTGCTCATTACTGTATTGTTTGTTTTAATTGCTCGTCTTCCTCTTTCTTGAGTTGTTCGCTAGGATTTATTATTAGTTTTATAGAAGGCATTCTGGAGCCTTTTTTTCCCATCTCCCAGAAAATGTGGGTGTCTACTATTTGAGTCATTGCACATCTGAAAATATGCTTTGCCTCCATACTTGAATGATAATTTTAACTGCACATGGAATTTAAAGTTCAAACTGCTTTTTCTCAGAATTTCATGAACAGAGCTCTATAGTCTTTTAACAGTTAATGTTGTATATGAGAAGTTCCATGTCTGTCCGATTCTCATTTTTTATGCATAAATTATTGTGTCTAAAATAAAATACATTAATTTTAATTCTTAAATTTTGAAATATATCTCTCTGTTTTTAAATCAATATTCCTGCTTTCCACTTGCTGAACTCTTTTAATCTGAAGATAGAAACCTTCAAGTCAGGAAATTTTCTTCATTACTTTTTTGATAATTTCTTTCATACATTTTCTCTATTTTTCTCCCTTCCTGATCTCCTGTTAATAGATGCAGGATCTTTTAGATCTATCTTCATATCTTTTATCTTTAATCCTTTCCATTGCTTTGTCTTTGCTTGTTTTTAGTAGAATCCTATGACTTGTTCTTATAAGCCGGCAATTTTTATTAATCTATTTTCATTCTATTTTGCCTTCCATTGAAAATTTACTTTTAAAATCACATTTCTTTAAAATTTCCAGAATGCACTTGATCTCCAATTGCTTTCTTTTTTGAAACTACACTTCTTCATTTTACTGAGTAATTCATCTTTAACTCCCTCTAAGGACAATAATTTTAAAATGTTCTTAAAATTCTCTATTTCTTGCTTTAACTTTCTTTCCTTGGTAGTCAGTTCTTCAGCTTTAGTTATATTGGTGCGCTTCTCTAAGCCTGCTGATTTTCTTCTTTGTTGTCTGTAACTATAAGTAAAGGCTTGGATCGATTAACAGTGGCTTTAAGTGTGGGTTTCTTCAGAATTTGTGAAGGTCAGTGTTTTTATATCCCTAAACAGGACTTCCTGCTGTTTGGATGGTTGCCTACGGTGCCCTCTGGGTACTCTCTATGCAGCTGTAGTTAGCAGGTGGGTATTGCCTAAAAGATGGGGTTTCCTCCAGGGTGTTTTAATGGTGAACAGATTGACAGACTAGGACTGAGGAAGCAGGAGCATCTCAGGATGGAGACAATGTTTTAAAGGTTTGCTCTGCAGTTTTTTCCTTTTCCTTTTTTCTACTGTACTGATCTGAATTTGTAAAAGACACCACCATTTCCCTCGATCCTCTATGGCAGGCATGTACTCTTGCTTCTGCCTATTGCAAGAGGGAGGAATGCTACAGCCTGCCTTGGAGCGGGCACAGAGCAGGACCCTGGCCCAGCTCCTGCCGTCTTTCAAACACTCCACCCAGCACGCTAAGACCCGCTCCTGCTTCTCTGAGCTTTGAGTTATCCTGAGGCTCTGTCGGGAAACCAGTCTACATTCCCATTCATCAGTCTTCCTTCTTTACTCATATTGAACGTTAGGCGTTTTGGCAATTATTTTAATAATCAATTTGATTCTAAGTGCTTTTACAACATCCAGAAATTTTTCAGTTTCAGGTTGTCTGTGGAATCTTTTCTTGTGCATTGCATGTTTATTACTATTTTAAAGTATTTTTTTTTTACATGATTGGGATTTTAGTGGAAAGCAGGGAGAAAAACATGAACTAGTCTGCCATCTTTAGTAGAAGCCCCCTGGCCATCTCTCTCTCTCTCTCTCTCTCTTTTCCCCACCCCCTTTCTTTATGATCTATTATTTGCAGTCTTTTCTTAGAGGTTTAAATAGTTAAAAAAAAAAAAAAAGCCCAGGTCATGGTGTTGTATACACCACCTTGTTGTATACCTTTTCCTTGTACTTGGTAGCTGGACATTGCCTGGGCTGGAAGTGTACCTTACCACTGCTCATTTCTGCAGCACTGGGAGTTGCCACAGGTGCTCAATCCTGAGATGACTCAAGTATTGACTGGAGCCTGAGCAGAGATTGCACTTCTTTGCCACTTAGTCTTGTCCTGACTCATCATCCCTCAAATCAGCCATCCTTTTGGGCCACTGTATTCTCTATCTCAGGCTGGTTAACTTACTTCACCTTCAAGTCTCGTTGGGAGTTGATGAGGAGTCACCATTGTCCATGGGGCCTGATAAAGTGGCTATATTGATAGGTTTTCCAATATTCCCAGGTGGCGTTCATATTCTGATTGGTCTTCTTCATCTCCACTTTTCATTGTTCTTGTGGATGGGCTAATATGAATTCCTTTCCCATTTCTTCATAATTCCATTTTTAAAAATTAGTTTATTTTTTAGAGCAATTTTAGGCTCGCAGAAAATTTGAGCAGAAGGTACAGAGAGATTCCATATATCCTCTATCCCCACATTGTGCAATGTCCCCACTATCAACACCCCACACCAGAGCGGTGCATTTGTTACCACTGGTGAACGTACACTGACACATCATTATCATCCAAAGTCCACAGTTTATGTTAGGGCTCACTCTTGGCGTTGTACATTCTGTGGGTTTGGACAAATGTATAATGACATGCACCTACCATTATAATATCAGGCAGAATAGTTTCACTGCCTTAAATATCCGCTGTTTTGCCTGTTCATCCCTTCTTTCCCGGTAACCCTTTGCAATCACTGATCAGTTTACTGTCTCCATAGGTTTGTCTCTTCCAGAATATCATAGTTGGAATTATATAGTATGTAGCCTTTTCAGACTAGCTTATTTCACTTATTTATTCACTTAATTATGCATTTAAGATTCCTCCATGTCCTTTCACAACTCGTTAGCTATTTCTTTTTGGCACTGAATAATACTCATATTCCATTGACTGGATATGCCATAGTTTATTTACCTGTTCATGTACTGAGGAACATCTTGGTTGCTTCCATATTTTTTCAATTAAGAATAAAGCTACTATAAACATCTGCATGCAGGTTTTTGTGTGGACATAAGTTTTCAGCTCCTTTGGGTGGATACCAAGGAGTATGCTTGCTGGATCATAAGGTAAGAGTATATTTACTTTTGTAAAAAACTGCCAAACTGTCTTCCAAGGTGGCTGTACCATTCTGCATTCCCACTGGCAATGAATAAGCATTCCTGTTGCTCCACATCCTGCCAGTGCTTGGTGTAGTCAGTGTTCTGGATTTTGGCCATTGTAGTAGGTGTGTAGTGTATCTCACTGTTTCCTAATTCCATGTGACCTTATGTCCTCTAATTGAAAATTATCTTTGCCTGTAGAATCTTTGAACAGTCTATAATTAATTATGCATCCCACTTTTTCTAATGCCATATACTGAGAGGCAGAAGGAGAGTAAAGAGAACTTGGAAAGAGGGAAATATACTAAGCAATTGTAGCTTTGTGGAGTAGGGCTGTGTGTGTGTGTGTGTGTGTGTGTGCACGTGTGCATGCGTGTGTATGTGTGTGTGCTGAATGCCATTTTCACTTCTCCCCATTAATACAGAAATTCCACTAACTCTTGGACGAAATATACTAAGCAATTGTAGCTTTGTGGAGTAGGGCTGTGTGTGTGTGTGTGTGTGTGTGCACATGTGCATGCGTGTGTATGTGTGTGTGCTGAATGCCATTTTCACCTCTCCCCATTAATACAGAAATTCCACTAACTCTTGGACGTCAGTTCAATACATACAGATAAATTGGACTGGTAGAAAGCTTATGTCATGAGGCCTAGCAAATTCATAAGCCAAAATATCTTCTATTTTATGGTTTAATAAAAAAGAATTAGAAGGAGAGTGAAATATATTAAACAAAAAAATTTTCAAGATTAAGAATAGAGGAGTTGAAGAGGAATAAAGGGTATCTGGTGACATTATAGCCTCTTGAAAACTGGGGTCAGGGTAGGTAGATTTTGAGACCCTTTTAAATGAGAAAATATACATGAAGCAAAAGCAGAAAATATTCAAGAGACTTTAATTTCAGGAAGGATTATATGTCAAAAAGAATAATGGCCTTCCAAAGATATTTATGCTTTAATCCCCAGAACCTGGTAATGTATTACCTTACATGGCAAAAAGGACTTTGCAGATGCTATTAAACTAACAATCTTGGGGTGGGAAGATTATCCTGGTGTATTCAATGCAATCACAAGGGTCCTTGTAAGAGGAAGGCAAAAGGGACAAAGTCAGACAGAAAATGTGAGGACAGAAGCAGAGGTCAGAGAGGAGAGGAGATGATACACTGCTGGCCTTGAAGGTGGAGGAAAGGGCATGAGGCAAGGAATGTAGCTCACCTCTAGAAGCTCGAAAAGGAAACAGATTTTCCCCTAGAGACTCCAGAAGGAATTCAGCCTAGCAGAGCTGTTTTAGATTTCTGACCTCCAGGGCTGTAAGAGAATAACTGTTTTAAAGCCCCTAAAATTTGTGGTTCATTGCTACAGCAACAATAGGAATTGGATACAGATTGTCTATCTTACAGTTTGGTATCTGAAAAAATAAATTAGAAAAATATATTAGTGTGAGCTCTAGGAATCTTGATGAGTGTGTTTAGGTCATTTGCTGTTTTCAGCTATTGCGTGGTGAAGGAATAGAGTGGCTCATTGGGCCTATCAAACGCAAAATGTTTCATAGATTGGATTGAGGAAAGTGAAGCGATACCAAGGAATCTCACAGGGAATCACCTCTTAGAGGTCCTGGGTGTTAGCACGTTAGCAGAGCTGACTGGAGCTCATGCTGCATCACTGATGATGTGAGTGTGCCTGCTGCTGATTTATTGCCTCTCAGCTCCAAATCCACCCTTCAAGGCATGCTTGGTAACCAAGATGGACCTCATAAACATTTCTTCTTTACCTCCTGGTACAGTGTGTAATTTTTGTTGGTAGAGGGTGATAGAGAAACGCTGCAGGAACAAGGGACTTCTCTTCCTGGTCCAGATGTCCTTTTTCCTCCTTCCCGTGGTGGTTGACCAGCCTGCCACAGGATACTCAGTAGAGGTAACCCCAGCAAGTTTCACCAGTACCAGCTGCAGGCAGCTTACTGAAGATTTGTCTTCCCTGTGAGCTTAGTAGTTTCCCTGTGGGTGGCTTCCAGGTGAGTTCTGTGGGTGCTTCTGACAACTTTCCAGTGAATTCAACAGCAGCCTCTGCTGAAAGCTTAGCAATGAGTTTCATTGGCACCCAACAGTGGTTTCCTGCCTGCCAGCCTAGGCCCACAAACTGTGGACCAACTGTGATTTCTGTGCCATCCTGTAGGCTGAAACCACAGACCCTTTAACAAGGTATGAATCCCAATTTTGGGGAGAGGGACCCCATTTTAAGTTTGTTCTTTTTTTGTGTTCTCTCACTCAGAACTCAGATAACCTTTAGATTTCTCTCTTATCCCCACTTGGTAGCTAATTCCCTATAAATAGCTAATAATTATTTATATTAATCCTTCCCTCTTCAAATTACTGTGTGAGTTCTGTCTCCTGATTGGTCTTTAACTGATACTAGAACATGAAGCCAAATAAAGCATTAGTGTTTTGCATGGGGCCAAGTTTACACATTACCATCACTTCTCATAAGAATTCTCATCACAATTTTATGTTTCATTTGGATATTATATTTGTCCTAGCATGGATTCTGATGTTGCTTATAAACATTTCCTGAGTACGTGTTGTGCACTTGAGAACTAATCAGAATATCTGCAAGCAGTGCATAGTGAGCAACACACACACACGTGCACAACCACTCCCATTATGAGATGAGACAATAGTAATCTCAACTGTGACCCTAGCTAGCTAGCACTGAGCATATCAGAGAAAAATCTCTCTGAGCTTTTCTCTTTGAGGGTTTGATTAGACAAGTTTAAGATATTTTCAGCTCAGAGGATCTATGGTTTTGATCTAAGTGTTGTAAACAGTCAAATAACAAAATGTTAGTCAAGGAAACGGACAGGTTTGAAGGCTAGCCATGGATTCAGTGGCTGGTGAGAGACACGGGTGGCAATGAGACATACGGAGTGACCACTGAGAATGAGAAGAGATGTTGTGGGCTGGAAGCTGGTCTCTATGTGCCAAATGCAGGCAGATCTAGAAAAGCCATCTCACCACGACAGTGGCAGGTGGAAGAAGCCATTCCTAGGTAACTACACAGCAGATATATTTTTCAGAGTTGGAGAAGATACACAGAAACACATGGAAACAGACATAAAACTATATAAACAGGGTTGATGCTTCCATTTTACTTTAAAGTTTGAATTTTGAGAATTTGCAGATTGAAAAACTGGGATTTTTTTTTTTTATCAACAGTCCTGCGTTATACAATAATCAGACCAATGTGAATTACATTAGGTTAGTTTTCAAAAAAAGATCAGCAGATAATGATGAGCTAGGACAGTGATCAAATGAAAGGATTCTGTGCAGGTCATTATTCTGGATAGGTAGTGCTTAGACCTAGTGACTCATGTCTAACAGAGAATGCAGCAAAAGTGATGGGATATCACTTCTGAGATTAGGTTAAATTAAACGAAGCAGATGCTCTCTCTCTGTCTCTGAATCACTCTCTTGCTCATTCAGATGAAGTCAGCTGCCATGTCGTAAGCTGTCCTATGAAGAGGCTCAGTGATAAAAAACTGAAGATAGCTTCTGCCACCATTCAGTGAGAATCTGAGGCTCTCAGTCTAGTAGCCTGAATCCTGCTTAGATCCTTCCTTATTCAAGCCTTAAAGGGAGGCCATAGCCCCACCTGGCACCTTGATTAATAAATAGCCTATGAGACACCTTGAGGCAGAGATGCCTAGCTAAGCTGTGCCTAAATTCCTGATCCACAGATAATGTGAGATAACAAATGCCTGTTGTTTAAGCCACTGTTTTGTTTGACAGCAGTAGACAATACAAATATACAACAATAGTGTATTGTTTCACTAGTTTCCTGTGGATACTGTAACATATTACCACAAACTTGGAGGCTTAAAACAGCAGAAATTTATTCTTGCACAGTTCTGCAGTCTAGATGTTCAAAATCATTATCACTGGGCTGAAATCAAGGTGTTGGCAGAACCACGCTCTCTCCGCAAGTTCTAGCGGTGAATCCGTTCCTTGCCTCTTTTAGCTCCTAGTGGCTGCTGACATTCCTCGGCTTGCGATGACGTCACCCCAGCCTTCAAGGCTTGCTCTTTCAAATCTGTCTGCTCCGTCTTCACTTCACGTGGTCTCTTCCTCTGTGCGTGTCCAATCTCCTTCTGCTTCCTTCTTATAAGAATACCTGCAATTAGGGCCGGCCCGGTGGCACACTGGATAGTGCGCCGCTTGGGAAGCGCGGCGGCGCTCCCGCCCAAGGGTTCGGATCCCACATGCAGACCGGTTCCCGCTCACTGGCTGAGTGAGGCGCGGGAGCAGCACCGAGGGTTGCAATCCCGTTGCCGGTCCCCGGTCTGGTACGGGGGCAACACTGAGGGTTGCGATCTGTTGCTGGACATGGAAAAAGACAAAAAAAAAGACCTGCTGTACGTGGAAAAAAAAAAAAAAAAAAAAAAAAAAAAAAAAAAAAAAGAATACCTGCAATTGCATTTAGGGCCCACTCTAATAATCTGAATAGTCTCCCCATCTCAAGATGCTTCCCTTAATCACATCTGCAAAGATACTTGTTCCATGTAAGGTAACATTTACAGGTTCCAGGGGTTAGGGCATGAATATATTTTGGGGGCCTGTTTCAGCCTACCACAAAAAGCTTTCATTTTAAAATTCCTATTATGCTTCAGATACCATGGTAAACACTTTACATGTGTTTCCACTTACATGCATTTTATTTACATGTATTATCATTTCTTATTTATATACAAAGAAACTGAGTCTCAGAGAGCTTGAATGACTTCACTCAGGTCACGTAGCTAGTAAGCGGTAAAGCCAGGGTGAACCCAGGCAGTCTGACCTTGGAGTCTGTATGTCTATTGTACATCTGTCTGCTATGCTGTCTCTCTTCCCCATCGTATGCTTACGCCACTAATTAGAAAAGGGTATATCTATTTTCTCGTATATAATATATTCAGTGAATTCTTACTAACAGTCTGGCTTTTGGTATCTTCAAAATTCCCAAGTTGAAAGAACTTTTTCAGTTATTTTTAAGGAGAAGCACTTGAACTGGGAGGATTTTATCTAACATTTAGAATAAATACTGTTGCCTACAGAAGATGGACCAAGTGAAGAGTCGTTCTTACAGAATGGACTATGGACGAGAACTATTCCTCTTTGTGTGTGCCGCATTTACATAAGCCTAGTCTCTGGTGTTGAGGGTCTAAAAATCTGGTATAGCCAAGCAGCACTCTCCTGTGCAAGGTTGTCTAGGAGAACTGAATGAATTGAGCACTTAGAGACACTTCTCCATAATTAGCATTGGGTGGATTTGTTTTAACTTTCCTGAGAAAAGTGTATCTAGAGGTAAAATCTGAATGAGGATAGAGGGGAGGTGATTCTTGTGCTGATCAAAGTTCAAAGTGAGGATACCTGTAATGGATTACAGTTTAGGTTCTGCTCAGCATTTGCTATGCTGTTACTCTGACAATTTGCTGATTTTCTACATATGACCTCGTAATCTAAATATTCAGATCACACAGAAACTTCAGTCCTATGTAGTTTTAAGCTTTAGGCTTACAAATTTCTGTTCCATATGTTTCTCCATAAAGGCAGATTCCAAATTTAAGGAAGTAATGGGGTCAGAAGCCTAAGAGTTATTTGTTGAGCTTTTGTTTTTATTGCCACTGCATTAACGATGGCATGGCCATCCCTTTCTCCATGTGACGTGCCTGAGGAGTTGTGCAGATGGTTAAGGACTTAGGAGATGGGACTCGCATGGCAGATGGTGATGCTTTGTCATTGTTCCAACTGCACCTTGAACATTCTGCCCCTTCTCTAATGCTTTGTCATATCAATTTCAGAAAATAAAGCCTGAAGAGATCTTCTAATTTTACTAAGATTACCCAGTCACCAGCACTATCCTATCTACCTTATAGCTGCATCTTTCTAAGCACAGATGCTCGTTGGGTAAAGAAGTTCTAGAGTCAAATAAGTTGGGATGCTTCATGGAAGAAAGTGTTTTGAGGCCACATTAGGTTAGAAAATGTTGCTTTCTTCCTTTCACCTATCAATCACCCCTGTAGCTAATACGCTGACCTTCACCTTATCTCTTTAGCCCTTCTCTGAATACAGCCATGGCAGATGTTTCTGGCATGTTTATAGCTTCCCATCTTAAGCCAGATCTCTTCTTTGCCTGAGGACTTTCTTCAGCACTCTGTGAGCTTCTGGGCTCCCTCAGGTACAACCTGGAAGTGTGGAGATTTTAGACCCTCAGGACACCCTTCAACCATTGGGAGGTTGTGGTTGACAGATGAGTGCCTGAGCCCCCCCCCCCCCCCCCCCCCCCCCCCCCCCCCCCCCCCCCCCCCCCCCC
>NW_007726201.1:914785-920594 GCF_000696425.1 Galeopterus variegatus
AGACCCTCAGGACACCCTTCAACCATTGGGAGGTTGTGGTTGACAGATGAGTGCCTGAGCCACCCCCCCCCCCCCCTGTGGAACAATTCTGAAGCCACATCATGGTTTCCCACAGGGTTTTCAACAGAACTGAGCTCTAGTTGCACACAGAAGTAACTTGTTTATTAACACAAGCTTATGGATTTTCTCATTTCCCTATCTCAATTTTCCCTCTCTCATTTTTGTTTCTTATTTTGGCCTCTGAGATTAACAACCTGCACCCAAATCTCTGCTCTCTCCCACCTTTGTATATAGTCCTAATTCATATTAGATTTGAGAAGTAGGGAAATCTATTTATTCCTGTTTCCTAAACTTATATTCCACAAATCTTTTTCTTACTTTAACATTTTGTGTATCTGATGTTCTTCACAATGTAGTTCCTGAATTACTTTGGTTCCTGGAGGTAGTTGAGATAGAAGTATTTCTTAAGTGTGCCCCATGAAAGAGAGCCTACAGATTGCCTTTCACAGCCCTCTTTTGTGTTTGAGTATCCTTAGCAAAAACCCTCAAAGTCTCAGGTCCATAATGGGCCTTAGACTCTAGTTACCTCACTTCATCAGTGGAGAAACTATGACCTAGGGTGGGGTACTGTCATCTGGTCCAATCATCTGAGAGTAAATAGGAAATACGCAAACAAATTCTTCAGCCTAAGGGTCAGTAAACCATGGCTCATGGGCAAAACTCAGCCTGCTGCCTGTTTTTGTATGTCTACAAGATAAGAATAGTTATTACATTTTTAAATGGTTGAAAAAAATTTTTTTTAAAAATTTAACATTCATTTGTACCTGTTTGTGGGGTTGTTTCAATACATACATATACTGCATAGTGATTCACTTAGGGTAGGGTAGACAGCACAGTGTCGTACCCATTAGTCTACCACTTCTCCTCCCTCCCACCCTTTCCCCCTCCTGACCTCTGGTAACCGTTATTCTATTCTCTAATTCTATGAGAATTTTTTTTTAAAGATTATTTCATGACACATAAAAACTAATATGAAATTTCAATTTTACTGTCCATTAATAAAGTTTTATTGGAACACAGACATACCTGTGTGTTTATGTATTGTCCACAGCTGCTTTACTGCTACAGTGGCAGGCAGAGCTTAGTAGCTGTGACAGGGAATGTGTGAGTTGCAAGCTGAAAATATTTACTATCTGATTTGTTACAGAAGACACGTGCTAATCCCTGCTTGATATTTCCTATACATGATGAAGAAAACCGCATCATCTGCAGACGTCAACATAGTGTAGCCAAGAGATCACTGAGTTTGGAGTGGTGCACAGGAATACTATTCCTTGCAGCAAGCTTTATTGGGTTTTGGACAAATGACATCACAGCTTTAACAACTTTCTCACTTATAAAATGCAGGGACTGGACCAAAGTCTTCTTAAAGTCCCTTAATGTTCGGTTTTCTTAGATTCTGTATTTGTCTGTTTGTCCTCTGTTAATCACAGGGCCAAACTAACAGGCAAGGTTGTTTACATCTCTTCTGCGATCCAGCTTTCTGCAGGTGTGTGAGATTATATTACCAGCCTTCCATCCAATCCTGAGTCCATACCTCCAACCACTTCCTTTTTTTGATTTTCCCCTACCAAACTAATATTTCCTCTGTCCTCTACCATCCAGGGCCAGGTACCGGCCATCTAGAGTTCATCCTTATAGCCAGAGCCCACCAACATTATTCAAACTAGCTAGTCCTCAGCTGTTTCCCTTGGGCCATCCCTGCCCCTGCTTCTGCCTCCTGACCCACTCTGCTGCTTCCCGTGTGGACCTGGATGGTGGGCCATGCCTCGTGTTTGTGGGGGAACTGTGAGTAACAACAAACCGTTCTCTCGGTGGCATGGAACTCTTTGTCTTAGCACTCACTCACCTTTATATATTAAGATTGGGGCACAAATTACTTAAGTGCAAGTAATTTATAATTCTGTGCAATCATCTCAGAGTTTAATGCCTATACTTGTAGAAGGTGATTCTTCCTGATGTTCAGCCTAAGCCAAGCCTCCCTTATTTCAGTTCAGTTCCTTCACTCCTCGTCCATAAACTGTGAGAAAGCAAGTATGTGAAGCTTCATTTCTGCCACACAGGGAGCCTTTGCCTGTTTTCTAAAGTTCATATGACTTGTTCATGAGTCTTGTGGTTTGCCTCTTCATAAATCAAAAGCTGCGATTCAGGAAAACTTTCTCATCAAATGGTTTTTCAGTTGTCTTTGTTCCTTACACTGCTCTGGATCCCCGGAAACCCCTGTGTTGTCTACTCAGCCCAATACACGCTGCACGTTATTAAACTCTCTCTAGGTGTTTTCTTTAATTCTGTCGGGTATGACCATGCTTTTTTCTGAAAGTTGTTTGTCTCTGGTACCTCCCCACAGTATTGGCACCATCGTCCTCCTTTTAAGGATTCTCCCTCTAGTTGCCCCTTGGGAATCAGGCCCATTAGGACCTGCAGGGACAGGCTGGTGGCACAAATGGTTAAAGTAGACCAGGTATTATGCCACAATAGGGGTGATGGGGACTACTGTGAGCAAATGGCACTAGACTCAGTTGATAGCTGTCATTTGTTAGTTTTGAGCAATTATTGTCACATGAGAATTCTGTCCACAGGTGATCAAACTTCATTTTTTTTTTTTTTCCTTTTTGTCTTTTTTTACTGACCGGTAATGGGATCGCAACCCTCGGTGTTGCGCCCGTACCGGGGACCAGCAACGGGATCGCAACCTTCGGTGTTGTGCCCGCACCGCGCTCAGCCAGTGAGCGGGAACCGGTCTCCACATGGGATCTGAACCCTCGGCGGGAGCACTGCCGCGCTCCCAAGCGGCGCACTCTCCAGTGTGCCACCGGGCCGGTCCTCAAACTTCATTTTTTAAAGAGAAGCTCTATCCAAGCTTTTGAGTGATATCTCCAGAATTTTAAATATTTGTAACAAATGCAAGTTTTTAATAAACTGAGCTGAACACAATGCATCTGTGAATTTGATTGGGCCTATGAGCCATCACTTTGCCATATCTGATCTGTCATAAATAGGAGAATCCTCCAGACTCATTCTTGTTTGTATCCCATGTCATTCCTTGGACCCAGAACTTAAGATGCCCCAACTATTTGACCTTTGTTGACAGTTAGTTGTGCCATATGACATCTTCTCAGGATTTGGCTCTTTGTTATTCCAAAGTTAAATTAGCCAATCTAAAGAACTCATTTATTCTAACAGGAATTTTCCTTGGGTTTTCCCTTCCTTCTTGGTTAAGGTGTATATTTTAAGATCAAAGTTATAGGGATAATTTTCTTAGCAGCTCTTTTCTAAAGTTGGGGGTTTTAAACATGTAAAGGGTAAAAAGTCCATGGCAAGCCAGAGGGAAATATTTGGGTGTGATAGTAAGTGGTGCCTTGTGCTAGTTCCCAAATCACAAGTGTCATTAAGCTGCCAGTGTCTAGAGACAGGCCTGAAGGCATTTGGACCCATATATTGTGCTCATGATTATTATTGTTATGAGTGACAGCATCAGGTAAGGACTGACAGATAGAGAACCATGAAGGAACTTTTGTTGGTTTTCCCTTTCTAAAATTGAGAGTGCTTTTTGGTGTTGACAGATATCATGTCTTTAAAAATTGCTTGTTTATGTGCTTGGTAATTGGTTCTATTTGGTATTATATACATTGCCTAACCACTATTTAACATACTTAATGAGATTCCCCTGAGCTTCTAAAACATTTAAATGAAACATTTAGATTCCATAAAAAGAACAGGCAGCTGGTGAAACTTGGTCATATGACAGGTGGAGAGCACATTTTGCGGTTTAGAAGGCCAAAACAGACTTCCCAGTCTTTGCCCATTAGCCTGGAAGGCACCCACGTTGGACCACTTCTCTTATTCAGCAACACCAGTGACATGTCTGCTGCTTCCATCTTTGATTCCCAGCAGCACTTATGAGAACCCAGTGAAAAGCCTTGGATGGTTGCTTGACTGGCACCCCTGCTGCCCCACCATCCGGCACCCTTTCGGGCATAATAAAGTTCTGTGCCAGGATTGCACACATCCACCAGCTCGGTGTGAGTCACTCTTTGCCCCAGGGATGGTAAAGATTGAATCAATGAGTTGAAAAGAACAGTGATTTGGCTCCTTTTTCCCCATGTGGAAGTGGGGTGGGGATGGGGATTGGAATGAACCCATGTATTTTAGATGCTTATTTGCAGAGTTAATGCCCCTCTAGACCAGTGATATCTTGACTACAGTGTAGAACTTTGCCATTAATGAGAGGAAAGTGGAACTGTTTTCATTTCTTTCTTGGATGATTGAGAAGGGCAATGTTTTGGAGGCTAGCACCACCACGTGGATAAAGTGGATACAGGCTTTTCTTTGGGTTGCATAACAGGCCAGCGTTATATACCTCAGGAAATGTGATCTTGATATCTTCTCATCTATTATATCTTTTCTGAGTCATCGCAGAACAGCCTAGTGATAAAAATAATATTTGCAGCAGCATCATATACTGCTGGGCTCCCAAGGATAATGTGCTTCTGCAAAATAACTGAACTGCAGGAAGATGACAGTGGAAGATTTACAGAACAGCTTTGTATCAGACAGAGCATAAATTAGAGATATCGTTTGGGATTAGCCACTGAGCTCTCAAGTGGAAGTTACCAATTTGGACTCTATGGGAAATGCCAGGGTCTGTTACTGAGGCAGCTTTCTGACCTTTATTGCCCAAAGGATGGAGGCTGAATCAGAGGAAAGGAAGAGAAGTAAAATCTCTGGTTGCAGGATGCAAAACAATTTTACCAAACCACATGGTTCATCTCCCATGTAGTGGGAAAGTGAGATGATTTTTTCTGGCTCTCTAGGAGTCAGAATAAAAAGGAAAGAAGAGACCTATGTAGACAAGCTCTGTTGGCTGTGGCTTTAGTTCTTAAGAGCAGGGAGGGGAAATGGCTGGCAAAGATAGGAGAAAGATTTTTACCTCCGTTGTGGCCTTTCCTGTGTAGCTGGCACCAAGATCCCTGGAGAGGGGCTGTGCCCACTTCTCTCCTTTTGTAGGTTTTTTCCCCTCATTTTCAGATGAGTGTTGGGAGTGGACTCTAATAGGTGAAGGAAGGGAGAACTATTGCTTATAGAGATCTAGCACAATCTAACACCTACCAGACTACTCGTGCAGTATTATTCTTTCCTTTGCATAGTTGCCTAATACCAAAGGGAAAAGGTTGTACGAGCACTTAAAACAGGAAGCTATGATTGAAGAAATTTGGCAGAGTGAAAAACAAATCAAGATGCTAACATTTGCTCTCTTTGATGAGCTGTTGAAGTGATAGGAAAATGTATAGAACAGTCCTCACCACCCGCCACTCACTACTGCCTTTGCATATCCCTGGCTCCTGCAGCTGTAAACATAAATATATCTGGACTTTCAGATTCAACGAGCTTCTTGTTGTTGAATAAGGGCTGATGACAACCTGGAGGAAGTTTTTAGGGACACATATCGAAGCTCTCTTTTGCAGAAGGCCATTTATCAAAGTACAGTGTGACCGGAAGTTGGGCGGGCCAGCTGACATGGTGAGTACAGATTTAGAATCCCAAAGATTTTCAAGCAGCTGGAACAAGAGGTTGAATCAAACAAAATGCAATTAATCACAATGACCATCAAGTCCTATATTTGGTATCCTTTTGACTTAAGCCTCTTCAACTATTCCCTTACATCCCTATCTGAGGGTTGGGACACCGTATAAAAAGCCATAGGAACACTGGAACTCCAGCTCAGGATAATGTTTGAGCTTTGTCTTCC